>NC_048223.1:46888008-46909601 GCF_002007445.2 Ailuropoda melanoleuca
AAAATTTCCTTTAAATAACACATATGGACATAAATGAACCTTTCAGCTTTAGATTATCAATCTATGAGTTACTTTGAAAAATATTGAATGAGCCATATCCTCATAAATACAATATCCATATTAACTTTCTACATTCTGGTCAATATCCTTTAAAACACACACACACACACACACACACACACACACCCTACACATCTGCACATATGCTATTATGTGGAAGGAGACAGAAGTTTCTCCTCTCTGGCTCTTTATTCTATGTGTATCCCATTTATATTAAGAACCAAACCAAATAAAAATACTTCCAACTTAGTAAAAGCATTTGTTTTTCCTGCTGTTGATACATGGGATTCTATTCTGGGAAAGGTAAAAAGTACAATGTCCATAGTTTGACCCTCTTAAATTGTCCAGATATGATAGGAGCTCAGTGAGCTACTACCAACAAATCGTCTTTCAGGATAAACAGAAAGGGTACACTCATGATGAAAAACAGTGATCATCACAAATTTAAAGAACTATATGATACAGCAATACCCTTTCTGGTATTTAACTAAAGGAAATGAAATCAGTATCTGAGATCTCTGCATGATGACACTCATTGTAGCATTATTCACAATAACCAATCTAAGGCAACGGTCTAAAAGTTTGTCAGGAGTTGAATGGATAAAATGTAATACCTAAAATGTATGCACAGGCCTATGTATATATGGTAGGTACATACACAGAATGGAATGCTATTCAGCCTTAAGAAGGAAATCTTGCCATTTATGACAGCTTGGATGTAGGTGAAGGATGCTATGTTTAGTGAAAAGATCCAGACACAGAAAAACAAGTATTGCATGATCTCACGTGTGGAATCTAAACTAGACTCAGGAAGCAGAGAGCGGGATGGTGAGAGTGGAAATGGGGAGGTGTATGTGGAAGGGTGCAAAGTTTCATTTATGGAGGGTAAGTTCTAGATGATTCAATGCACCACAGGGTGATAAATAGCTCAAAATACTGCCTTAAATACTTGAAATTTGCTGAGTGGGTACATCTTCAGTGTTCTCACCACACACACGGTAGCTTGTGGGGATCATTTCATAAAGTCTATGTTTGTCAGAACCTCAAGCTGTTTACCGTAAATCTATGCAATTCTTAGTTGTCATTTATACTGCAAAGTGGGGGGAAAAGATGAAAAGCCGTGTAATGCAGGTGTGAAACTGATGGATGTATGGCCGGAGGCACAGAGGGAGGAGAGTGAGAAGGAGGCTTGGAGCTGTGGTTGGGGGATGTTTGCCTGTCGCTCATGGCGAGTGCCACACTGCCCAGGCCAGTAGCTAGCGTTACTGTCCAGAGAAGGTGTCAGTGCCAGGGGAAATGGGGGTGAAGACCAAACCTAAAGACTGGTTGACCCCTCCTCCCTTGCCCCCAACTAGGAACAAGTGATAAGTCAGTATATGGAAAAAACAGGCTTCAGTAAAAGAAGTAACCCAGAATGTGCACGAAGGGAGAGAAGAAGTAGGAACGAGGAATTAAAGTAGTTCCGACACTGCAGTAAGGAAATTGGCTTTGAGCGTATTTCGTGGGTAAAAGGAGCCTCCTATTCAGTCTTTCCACCTTTTCTTTTTTTTTTCCTTAAATAAAATTGAGTTTATTTTGTAATATCAGAGAAATGCAATTTGAGACCTGCAAACTATGGCAAAGCCATAGGCAAATCCAACAAACAAAAGAACACTTTCTGGAGGAGGAGGAAAATGGGAGTGGCTGTTCTGAATGAAAGTCCATTGGAGAAAAAGGGAGAGTTCATGGTGGTATTGGTTTCTCCTTGGCTGAGTTGCAAGGGTGGTAGATTTCTTAGAGGAGATGCAGCGTCCATCTTTTCCTGTTGGGGCCTATAACTGAGATCCTCTTCCTCTTAATGGTTCTTTGTTGGGGTCTGTGATTGACACTTCTGCTGGGGTCAGGGGCTGCCTGTCAACAAAGAATGGTACCTCATCCCTACCTTCTGCTGCTGTTGTACCCCCAGGCTCACACCAGGCAACTACTACAGGCTGGGTCGGGGCAGGGGAGGAAGAGCCAAGGCTTTCTGCTCTCTATCCACGCCTCCCCCAGCTCCTGAGCATGGCCTGCTGCCTGCTTCACCCCCAGGACACTTCATGAGCCCACTCAGATGGTCTGATTCTCATATCGGCCTGCACAAGGCAATAGCAGCTGGGGGTGGGTAGAGAGGTGTTGTGGGGAGGGTCGTGGGCGTATCTATCCTTCATGGAGCCTGGAGAAAGCAGCGTTTTGTCAATCGAGTCATACTTTCCATCTGCCCTCCCTGGGGTGGGGCAGCTCCTTCATGCTGCTTCCACACACGCTAGGAGTTTCCAGAAACTTTATGCAGGACCAAGACTGGGGTAGCTGCTTTCTCCCAAACACACATACTTTCTCTCTATAGAAGTTTACATGTCCTGTCAAATCCACTGCCTCCAGGAAATCATTTCTTGTTTCCCTTTCAAATAAAAAGGTGGCATTGAGTGGGCATCCATCCCACCACTCTGCGGGCTAATGGTCTCCAATTTTCACAGGAGCTGTCCCAACAGTCCTCTTCACAGAATGCAGAGACTGGAAAGGCAGACAGAAGGCATAGTGCTAAATCCTGTATATGTGATAACACATTAGCTCCTTTAACCTGTAAACAGCTTTCGGAGAATGCGTCTGTTGTGGAAATGGACACAGGCAGAGAGATATTCATCTGTATTTCTATAGTTTTTTGAATATACTATATATTTAAGAAACGCACAGATGGCTTAAATTTCTTGAAGTCCCTGCCCATTGCCTACCTTTACTCTGTTCCAAGGCCCCTCCCATGTGAATCCTACAATGCATTTAATATTTAAAAAATGCATACTCTTTGTAGTGGGGGTACAGTTGGTGGTACGAGGGGGGTGATCTGATCCCCTTCTTTATTTCAGGCCTTGTCACTGTTGCTCTTCTCAACAGCCAAGTCCCAGGACACACACCGGTTCTTGTGGCCATAAATATACTAAGATGGGGGGGGGTGTCTTTTGTTGTTGCTGTTGTTTTGTTTTTTAAAACTAATATTTGTGTCTCAAACTCAAAGGAGTAAAATAAAATTTTGAATGCAGTATTTCAGATTCTGGGTTATATAACAAAGGGACAGAACATTGATAGTAAAATGCACCTGAATTATTTTCCCAACACTTGGGTGAACTATACCCTATCTCAACTGTGGGCTCAGTGTCAAGTTGTAGATGACAACTGAAATCCAGGTTCCTTTAAAAAATTTGGAGCATAGCTGGGTATTAGAGCAGATCTCCTTGGCGAGTTCAGAATGTGACAACCGCTCTCGCCTTGGCCTGCCTCTGTCCTCCAGGGTCCTGTTATCTGTGCGTTTCACTGCATTAGTTTGTGGCTATGGGTCAAGATGACATGCAGGCCAAACATGTGGATAATTAGGTTTACTTCAGAGACCACCCATCACAATGTGAGTTATGCTCCCATCTTTGGGTTTTAAGCGACACTCATAAAATGCAGTTTCAAAGTATTTGAAATAGGCATGTAATCATTTCTCAGAACTTACCCTCTTTCAAGGGCATCCTTGAATGTATCTGTAAATCAGAAAGTTATGGCTAATGCTAGAGTATGCAATAATGGAAAGACAAAGAATTATCTCTTCATCTGTGATGTGAAACGCTGTAGATACTGAAGAACTATGTAGTCCTATTAATATTTAATACATTTTCTCACAGCCCATATAACTTTACAGATGTCACCTCCTTAGACATCTAGGAACGTGTTGGGGTAACTTGCCTTTATTGACAATAGAGCACAGAGACCTATGTGGGGAAATACAGCTAGAGCTGTACGATTCTAAATGTTTAGAAACAGCTGCATAATCATTAAACATAGCTACATAGATACCTATGAAGATGCATAGGCTTTTTTGACTTTTCCTTTAGTGTAGATAGGTCAGCTCAGTAGCAGAGCTGGAAATAATACAGGTTTTCTTGATTACAAAGATTTTTGAACCAAGACACTTAGGTTGATCTCTCAGATCTTTGACAGGACTGTCCACAGTTCATGTGTCGGTCAGGAAGTCCACTCTGACAGCATACGGTCAGATATGAGCATGCCACTGCATGAACACTATTGCCTTTCTTTTGAGACGGGGGGTGGGAAGCAAGGTTTAGGTCAGGGCAGTGTGGTGTAATGAAAAGCATGTGGGCTCTGGATTCTGAAATTTGAATGTCCGTTGTGCGGATTCCTTCTGGCTGCCTGGCCCGTCATGCCCTGTTGCTGTTCTGCTAGAACCTTTGCAATGCTCTGCTTATGTGGTAGAGCTGGCTTATGTGGCTTCGGAGAATGCCAAATACATGGTAGGCGCTCCTTCCATCTACCTGTTTCTTCAAACTAGTATAATTCTATTTTTTCTTCTAATTTTTGAGCTTTGGGAGCTCTGGAAGAGCAGTTGTGTGCCAAACGAGTTGTAGGGGGATGTGTGAGTTTGATTGGCTAGTTCGCGGGAACCCATCTGTTCTCTGTGTTGGTGATAACGATAGGAATTTATGCAAGACAAGAGCAGACCCCTCGGGAAAGCATGGCCCTTGGCAAACAGCCAGGAAAACACCTGCCCTTGACCAAGAAAACCTTGAAGTAGAAAGTGTATACTCCTCTTAAGGGGCAATATCAAGATTCCTGTCTATACAATAGTTACTAATTAGTAGAAATTCCAGTGAATCTCAACAGTTGACCAGATTGAGAAGACAATCCCAGAGCATTTAGTGTCTTAGGTTACTTTCCTTTTTTTTTTTTCCTTTCAATTTCTTAATTTTATTTTGAAAAATAATCACCTAATTAAATCATTGATTTCCTAAGTAATATATGAACGCACATTTACATAATCAGTACTGGGTCAAGAATTAGAATGTTGATAATTCAGCCTCATGTTTGTTTTTTTTTATAATTTTTATTTTGTTATATTAGCCATCATACAGTACATCCCCAGTTTTTGATGCAATGTTCCGTGATTCATTATTTGCGTATAACACCCAGTGCACCATTACTTTCATTTAGTTCCCAGGGAGTTGTCATTTGGCTCTATTGGTAGGTGCCAGAGAGGGCCTGACTGCATGATCCACTGTTAGGTGCCCCCTGACGGGTTCAGAGCTCTCCCCACTTGAGGGGCACTGTAGGCACTTTCTAAGTTGGTTCCACTTGTCTCCAGCCCTCTCCTCAGATGGACTGTAATCTCCTATCCAAAGTGACAATGTCTCTCATCACTGACCCTTTTTTATTCCTTCAGACTATTCAAGAATAGGATAACCTTTTCCCCATGCATAGCTGAGCCAGAGAAATAATTACATTTTATGATTGCATTGAGTGGAGCTGTCCATTCTTTCCCGGATTGTCTCACGTTTATTCCTGCAGGGAGATGTACTTCCTTGACCTCTGGAAGCTTAACTAGATTTTCTAGATTCCATGCAGTGACATTATCTACATTATGCACTTAGCTTGATATTATGGAGTATTGCTCTATCTTCCTGTAGTTCCCTAAAAGGAGTAGGTGTCCATTCTACACGATAAGCAAATGTTAAAATGGGGTTGGTGGGTATTTTCAGTCAAGTCTGGGCCATGGGTATCTTTTTATTTGTTTAGATCTTNAGCAATGGTGCCTCATCCCTACCTCCTGCTGCTGTTGTACCCCCAGGCTCACACCAGGCAACTACTACAGGCTGGGTCGGGGCAGGGGAGGCAGAGCCAAGGCTTTCTGCTCTCTATCCACGCCTCCCCCAGCTCCTGAGCATGCCCTGCTGCCTGGCTTCACCCCCAGAAGGACACTTCATGAGCCCACTTAGATGGTCTGATTCTCATATTGGCCTGCACAAGGGGGTGGGTAGAAAGGTGTTGTGGGGAGGGTCGTGGGCGTACCTATCCTTCATGGAGCCTGGGGTTGGAGAAAGCAGCGTTTTGTCAATCCAGTCATACTTTCCGTCTGCCCTCCCTGGGGTGGGACAGCTCCTTCATGCTGCCTCCACACACGCTCAGAGTTTCCAGAAACTTTGTGCAGGACCAAGACTGGGGTAGCTGCTTTCTCCCAAACACACATACTTTCTCTCTATAGAAGTTTACATGTCCTGTCAAATCCACTGCCTCCAGGAAATCATTTCTTGTTTCCCTTTCAAATAAAAAGGTGGCATTGAGTGGGCATCCATCCCACCACTCTGCGGGCTAATGGTCTCCAATTTTCACAGGAGCTGTCCCAACAGTCCTCTTCACAGAATGCAGAGACTGGAAAGGCAGACAGAAGGCATAGTGCTAAATCCTGTATATGTGATAACACATTAGCTCCTTTAACCTGTAAACAGCTTTCGGAGAATGCGTCTGTTGTGGAAATGGACACAGGCAGAGAGATATTCATCTGTATTTCTATAGTTTTTTGAATATACTATATATTTAAGAAACGCACAGATGGCTTAAATTTCTTGAAGTCCCTGCCCATTGCCTACCTTTACTCTGTTCCAAGGCCCCTCCCATGTGAATCCTACAATGCATTTAATATTTAAAAAATGCATACTCTTTGTAGTGGGGGTACAGTTGGTGGTACGAGGGGGGTGATCTGATCCCCTTCTTTATTTCAGGCCTTGTCACTGTTGCTCTTCTCAACAGCCAAGTCCCAGGACACACACCGGTTCTTGTGGCCATAAATATACTAAGATGGGGGGGGGTGTCTTTTGTTGTTGCTGTTGTTTTGTTTTTTAAAACTAATATTTGTGTCTCAAACTCAAAGGAGTAAAATAAAATTTTGAATGCAGTATTTCAGATTCTGGGTTATATAACAAAGGGACAGAACATTGATATGTAAAATGCACCTGAATTATTTACCCAACACTTGGATGAACTATTCCCTATCTCAACTGTGGGCTCAGTGTCAAGTTGTAGATGACAACTGAAATCCAGGTTCCTTTAAAAAATTTGGAGCATAGCTGGGTATTAGAGCAGATCTCCTTGGCGAGTTCAGAATGTGACAACCGCTCTCGCCTTGGCCTGCCTCTGTCCTCCAGGGTCCTGTTATCTGTGCGTTTCCCTGCATTAGTTTCTGGCTATGGGTCAAGATGACATGCAGGCCAAACATGTGGATAATTAGGTTTACTTCAGAGACCACCCATCACAATGTGAGTTATGCTCCCATCTTTGGGTTTTAAGCGACACTCATAAAATGCAGTTTCAAAGTATTTGAAATAGGCATGTAATCATTTCTCAGAACTTACCCTCTTTCAAGGGCATCCTTGAATGTATCTGTAAATCAGAAAGTTATGGCTAATGCTAGAGTATGCAATAATGGAAAGACAAAGAATTATCTCTTCATCTGTGATGTGAAATGTTGTAGATACTGAAGAACTATGTAGTCCTATTAATATTTAATACATTTTCTCACAGCCCACATAACTTTACAGATGTCACCTCCTTCTTAGACATCTAGGAACGTGTTGGGGTAACTTGCCTTTATTGACAATAGAGCACAGAGACCTATGTGGGGAAATACAGCTAGAGCTGTATGATTCTAAATGTTTAGAAACAGCTGCATAATCATTAAACATAGCTACATAGATACCTATGAAGATGCATAGGCTTTTTTGACTTTTCCTTTAGTGTAGATAGGTCAGCTCAGTAGCAGAGCTGGAAATAATACAGGTTTTCTTGATTACAAAGATTTTTGAACCAAGACACTTAGGTTGATCTCTCAGATCTTTGACAGGACTGTCCACAGTTCATGTGTCGGTCAGGAAGTCCACTCTGACAGCATACGGTCAGATATGAGCATGCCACTGCATGAACACATATGCCTTTCTTTTGAGACGGGGGGTGGGAAGCAAGGTTTAGGTCAGGGCAGTGTGGTGTAATGAAAAGCATGTGGGCTCTGGATTCTGAAATTTGAATGTCTGTTGTGCGGATTCCTTCTGGCTGCCTGGCCCGTCATGCGCTGTTGCTGTTCTGCTAGAACCTTTGCAAGGCTCTGCTTATGTGGTAGAGCTGGCTTATGTGGCTTCGGAGAATGCCAAATACATGGTAGGTGCTCCTTCCATCTACCTGTTTCTTCAAACTAGTATAATTCTATTTTTTCTTCTAATTTTTGAGCTTTGGGAGCTCTGGAAGAGCAGTTGTGTGCCAAACGAGTTGTAGGGGGATGTGTGAGTTTGATTGGCTAGTTCGCGGGAACCCATCTGTTCTCTGTGTTGGTGATAACGATAGGAATTTATGCAAGACAAGAGCAGACCCCTCGGGAAAGCATGGCCCTTGGCAAACAGCCAGGAAAACACCTGCCCTTGACCAAGAAAACCTTGAAGTAGAAAGTGTATACTCCTCTTAAGGGGCAATATCAAGATTCCTGTCTATACAATAGTTACTAATTAGTAGAAATTCCAGTGAATCTCAAAAGTTGACCAGTTTGAGAAGACAATCCCAGAGCATTTAGTGTCTTAGGTTACTTTGCTTTTTTTTTTTCCTTTCAATTTCTTAATTGTATTTTGAAAAATAATCACCTAATTAAATCATTGATTTCCTAAGTAATATATGAACGCACATTTACATAATCAGTACTGGGTCAAGAATTAGAATGTTGATAATTCAGCCTCATGTTTGTTTTTTTTTATAATTTTTATTTTGTTATATTAGCCATCATACAGTACATCCCCAGTTTTTGATGCAATGTTCCGTGATTCATTATTTGCGTATAACACCCAGTGCACCATTACTTTCATTTAGTTCCCAGGGAGTTGTCATTTGGCTCTATTGGTAGGTGCCAGAGAGGGCCTGACTGCATGATCCACTGTTAGGTGCCCCCTGACGGGTTCAGAGCTCTCCCCACTTGAGGGGCACTGTAGGCACTTTCTAAGTTGGTTCCACTTGTCTCCAGCCCTCTCCTCAGATGGACTGTAATCTCCTATCCAAAGTGACAATGTCTCTCATCACTGACCCTTTTTTATTCCTTCAGACTATTCGAGAATAGGATAACCTTTTCCCCATGCATAGCTGAGCCAGAGAAATAATTACATTTTATGATTGCATTGAGTGGAGCTGTCCATTCTTTCCCGGATTGTCTCACGTTTATTCCTGCAGGGAGATGTACTTCCTTGACCTCTGGAAGCTTAACTAGATTTTCTAGATTCCATGCAGTGACATTATCTACATTATGCACTTAGCTTGATATTATGGAGTATTGCTCTATCTTCCTGTAGTTCCCTAAAAGGAGTAGGTGTCCATTCTACACGATAAGCAAATGTTAAAATGGGGTTGGTGGGTATTTTCAGTCAAGTCTGGGCCATGGGTATCTTTTTATTTGTTTAGATCTTCCTTGAGTTCCCAGAAATACCTCTGCTCAAAAAATTGGTTAATTCTAGTGGTGCTATCAAGTTCTCATTAATATTTTGGGGTTTGGGGGTGAAATGGACTATGGAGATTTTTTTCCCTAAAACAAATACCCCCCTTAAAAAATCTGGGGAGAGATGATTTGTGAAAGGAGGATTGTTGGGCTCACCTTTCCTTAAATTAGGAAAGTAGAAAACACAAAATGTTGCTGTCAAGTAGGAATAATTAAGATATCTACAGATAATCCTAAGAGGTTTCTGAGGCCCTTAAAATTAATACAGAAGTCCATAAAATTTTACTATTCCTATTATATTCTGTGATGTGCAGACACTTTTACTGAAGCCTTCTGTCTTTTCATATCCAAGTTTATATCTAATTTTAGTTTTATTTCTTCAAAAATTACATTCCTGAAGTCCTGAAATGTTGAGAAAATAGGAAGTAAGCAGAGCTTTGGATTTAAAAGTTTTTGTAACTGAAATGAAATGGTTTTTGAGATTTTCTTTGCATTTTAAAACTATTTGGAATTTTTATTTACTTTTAAAGGTGATCTTTGATGTAAATCCTTACCCAGGGTCTATCAATATGATGCATTAATGATTATAAACATGGTATTAAGCATATCTATTGATACACATTGGGGAGATAGAAAGTGTAGGATTTAGAATGTGATTGCATAATATTATAAAATCAAAATTGGTGAAAAGGTTGACCATTATGTTTAATTTCACAACCATTTGACTGACCTGGTCCTGAATAGAGTAGCTTCCTAATACAACTAGAGTGACCAATTAACTGATTGCTTTGAATTCCTAAGTTTGGTTTCCTTAGTAAATAAGTCTGAATATGCTGCTAATTATATATTTCCTGGCTCCTGTGGGACCTTCAGAAATACATTTTGGATGTTAGGAATAATGACTACATAAGCAATAATGTTTGACAGATTTGCATCAGACAGAACCCGGTTCTGCATATAAACAAGTTTCTATAAATAATCATTGTCCATTCACATTTCAGATTCTGTCAGTAATAACAAATCATAAGTTCTAAACCTCAAAATGTTAGCCTAGAAGTCTCAAGTTTTCCACTGAAACAATCTTTTATTTGTTGTAAATATTTGTGGACTTCATTCTTTTCTAAATAGAGGATTGTTTTGTGGGAACAGACTAGTCCTATAACCCATTCTCCCTGGACATGGAAGGAAAAAAAAAGTATTTTTAAAAACAAATTTGCTCTTTGGAAATACGTAAATCTTGATTCGTTGTATATAGGTGAGCAGTATATGACAAAGGGTACTGTTAGCCTACAGGAAAATATGACTCTGTAATTTTGTTGTCTTAGCCTTGTAGAAAAGGCAGCCCCGTGGGTTTGATTCCTGACAACTGAGGACCGTAGGACCAACTTAGCCAGGTCCTTCTGTCTGCTTTTCTTTAGCAAAAACTCTAGTTTGATCTATCTATCTATCTATCTATCTATCTATCTATCTATCTATATATCTATCAATCATCTATCTATCTATCTATCTATCTATCTATCTATCTGTCTGTCTGTCTGTCATCTATCTAGATATCTGAGAGAGACAGTGAGAGAGGGAACACAAGCAAGGGGACTGTGAGAGGGAGAAGCGGGCTTCCCACGGAGCAGGGAGCCAGATGAGGGGCTCGATCCCAGGAGCCTGGGATCATGACCTGAGCCAAAGGCAGATGCTTAACGGCTGAGCCACCCAGGCACCCCTCTAGTTTGTTTTAAACCATTGTCTTTAAGATTTTTTCTCACATAATATGTATGCAGGTTCAAATGTGAAATAGTACCCAGTATTCTTACTGAAGATGTCCACTGTCTATTCTTCTCCAACTCCATGGCTTGGCATTGACTAATTTTATTTGGCTTTTCCTGGAAGCTTTTGTATACATCTCTTTCTTGATTTTCCTGTGTTAGATGTTACTTGTAGGTGTGCTCCTGTGAAAAATGATGTGTTTTGCTTACACTAGAGCATCTCTGTACAAACTTTCCCAGCACCTTTCCCTCATCCCAGCTCCTTCATGTTTAATACCACAGGCATTTGATTTTTAATATTCTGACTATGTAAACATAACTATCTCTACCATGTGTTTTTTATTTCTTTTATTTCACAACTCTGTGTAAGTATGGAGTTGAAAGAAACAAATGCTAACTACTTCTTTTGGCTTAGTTTGCAAGGACTCTGTGTCATCCTGAAACTCTCCACTCCCTTTTCTTCTGCATCTGACACCTGCCTCCCATAGGTCCTCTCTGGATCCAGTTGCTCAGTAAGAATTCTGCCTTCCCAGAGACCCAGTACCTCATGCGATCTATCTCGCAAATCTATTCCCTTCTTTTGGGGGGACACCCTTTAGGAGTTCCTAAGGAAGCACGTTTGGGAATTAAACATTCTGAGATCGTACTGACCTAGCATTTCTTTATTCTACTTCTACCCATGACTACAGTGTCTGGATACAGAATTCTCAGGTGAAGATAACTTTCCCCTATTCTGATGTCCTTTCCCCATTGTCTTGTAGATGCTTGTTCTATGTGTAAGTTTAATAGTTCATGATTTCTGATTTTTATACGTTGTATGAAGATTCTTACTAATCTTACCCTTACCAACACCCTTAGAAAGTGTGGAGTGCTTTCTTATCCGGTTTGTTACTGTAACTGGGTCACGTGATTTGTATCTGCTATTAGCAGTATTACTCGTTGTGTAGGATACTTTTTGATGGCTTTCAAATTGCAATATTACATCTACAGTTCCAGAAAAACTTTCTTTGGTAATTTTATGAGTTCCATTTATTAGCTCTGTAGCTCAGTTATCTGGTGCCATGTAATTGACCTCCTCAAAACTTAGAAGCTTCCACAGTGCCAGCAGCTCCCACTTCTCACCTCTGCTTTATCACTGTGGATTCACTGGCTGCATACAGATTAGCTCAGGGGCCGCATGCTTCCCTGCAGGTCTGTGAGTCTGCTGGGGTGAGTCTGCCCCACGTGGCCCTCCAACTAGTGGCCTCCTAGTGTGGTTATCACACGCTGATGGCACACTGTCGTGCCACCCATGTAACATCAGCAAAGAAGTACACTCTGCCCACAGCATGTGTGCATGGAGAGGACTGGGGAGAATTGGGGCCACTAAGGCCATCCATCGCCTTCCAGATATCATGTTCATTAGACCTTGTATCTCTGCTTGATTACCTTTATCCCACTCCCCCTTTTTTCTCTATTCTACATTTTGGGAAATTCCCTTTGACTTGCCCTTTTAACCCTTCAATTTAGTTTTTAATCATTTGTTTTTAATTTCACAACACTTCCGTGAATGTTTTATTTTTATAGTATCTTGTTTTTAGGAGATGCTTTTGTCTAAGAGATTGTTAATTGTGTGTATATATACGTGTGTGTAGAGAAGGAGAACGCTACTCTCATTCTTGGTCATGACAGTTTCTTTAGGACTCTTTCTGTTCTTGCTGGCATGGCTTTGTCTCTCTGCTGTGTTAAAGGCCTTGTCAAGGATCTGGTGGTCCGCATTAGTTCACTTGCATTGAAGATGGAGAATAAGAAAGGGAAGGTGAACTCTACATGTAGGACTAGTTGCAGACTGGCTCGGGCCCCAGGCAGAGGTGGACACTCTAATTTGTGTTTGCAGGTGAACCTGTGTTCACGTGTTTTGACCTGTGCTCACCTGTGAGGCCTGACCTCCAGTTGGCATGGAACAGAAGTGTTGGATGTCTCGCTGATTGATATAAAAATCCCCGTTAAAGCTCTGGCTTCTAGTAGGTCCCCTCCTCTGCATGTGGCATTCCTGTGGTTATTCTTTGGTTTGGTTTTACCAAGGAGCAGCTTTACTCCGATCTTAGGGTGGAGAAAGTTTAGTTGTGTAGCGTCTCAGCATGGATCAAAGGACCTCGAAGCCCCACATAGATATCTGCACCAGATTCTGTGGTTTGCAGCCCCTGCTCACATCCTGCATTTACAAGCACGTGATGCCTCCGTTTATAAAGTCTCTGGCATTTTTACATATTTTTTGTACTTAATTATTTTTGGTAGAGCTTGATGAAGCCTGTTTGATTTCTCACCACATTTTCCTGAAGCCCCAAACAACTTTTATATAAAGGAAATCACGAGAATATGATCCATCCCAGCTGTTTTAGAGCAGGTTCACCTGTCTGTGCCTAATTATTTTATGCAATATTGGCTTTGGCATGTAGGTTGATACAACAAATATCTGCATCTTACAGATGAAGAAGCTGGGGGTCAAAACGGTTTGAGTATTTGCCCATGTCTCCCAGATGGACAGGCAAGGTTGAGACGGAGCCCCTTTTTACCCTTCACTTTCTGGAGACAGAAAGGGGTTCAATGAGATTTTTGTCTGGCTGCAAGTCTTCATCCCTTTTACTCACTGTAATTTAGATAATTCTCCAGGGAGGCCGAAAAGAAGCAAGAAAATCAAGGTGTTCAGGCACCAATTTAGGAACTTAAACAGACTTGTCTGCCTCATTAAGCAAACATTGAAGAAAGAAGAGAAAAAATAAGCCATTGACACTGACATTTCTGTATTCACTATTTCTGTATATTTTCAAACTTAGACATCCCAATAGGCATGATTGGAACTTTAATTTTCCCCTTCTTTGACAGTTTCATTCATATTTAATCTTCATGTTAATTTTTTTCACTCACTTCTATTCACTTTCCATTCAATGCTATGCACCCTTGCCTGTAGTACAAATGCAGGATATGTTGTTTTAAATAGCTTCAGCTTAACTCCTATTTTTTTTCATCCGTCATAGGATGGATGTGTGTTTAGACATCATTTGGCGTAGTTATGCATGGTTTCAGTGTTCTAAACTAAATTTCTAGCAGATTTGTTACTCACCACCTTGCCATTTTTAAGCAAGTAGATGGAAGAGGGCTGCCACTCCTAATGTTGAAAGCACCAGTCACAGGAGAGCAGTTATGGACCGCACTCCAGGAATAATTTCCATCTCTGTCACTGGAAGCAATGCTGGATTTTAGATTTCCTCTCTGTTTTGGCAAGATATTTTATTTTCCAATAAACATAAACAATTTCTGCATTTGACTTTCATAATCAGCCCAAAGGAAAAATGCTTTAAGTTTTTAAAATTTACTTGAATTAAATGTCCATTGAATTTTTTTTTTTAATTTTAGTTTGAGGAGTATCTGCATTTGAGTGGCTGATTCTAAATTATCTTCTCACATTCCTAACTATAGCTGATCTTAACAGGTCCTCACAACTAGTAATTTTTAGGGAACAGGTGACTTGTAATGATGGATAGAGGTGTATGTGTATAGATGTATTCTTGTGAGATTAGAAAAGGCTTTAAAAATTAAAAAATACTACTACTCTCCCATTATGTTTGCCAAAATAACCAGTAAATTCTAAAAGGTTAAATTCTCTATCCTGTGTTTTCTTTTTATCCTGAACTTCATACTGCAATAGCAGTGCCTTTTTTCTTGCTCTGAAATGTTAATTCAGGGGTGCTTGTGTGGTTCAGTTTATTAAGTGTCTAACTCTTGATTTCTGCTCAGGTCATGATTTCAGGGTTTGGCATCGAGCCCTATGTTGGGCTCTGTGCTTAGCACAAGGTCTGCTTGTCCCTCTCCCTCTGGTCCTCCCCCCACTGCCCTTCTCCCTCTCTTTCTCTAAAGTAAATCTTAAAGTTAATTCCTATCTTTGGTGTTTTNCTCAGTTTATTAAGTGTCTAACTCTTGATTTCTGCTCAGGTCATGATTTCAGGGTTGTGGCATCGAGCCCTATGTTGGGCTCTGTGCTTAGCACAAGGTCTGCTTGTCCCTCTCCCTCTGGTCCTCCCCCCACTGCCCTTCTCCCTCTCTTTCTCTAAAGTAAATCTTAAAGTTAATTCCTATCTTTGGTGTTTTAAATATTGGAGCAATGTGTGCTACGATTATCATTCCTTCGGTATCTTTGAAAGTAAGTATAATCTCATCAAACTGTATTCTTTAATTTTAATTTTCAGTATTCTCAACCATATGCTAAAGTGGAAAGAATAGTATGAGTATCTTTACTTTCATAATCTCAACCATCAATATCACTTGCCATATGCTGCATCATGATTGAATTATATAGTTTGATGCTTTGGCCTGAATTAAAACTTAACAAAGCTAATTTTGAGTCCTAGAGATAAGGCTTTCCCCATTCACAGATGATAAAGATTATAAAAATGGATTTATCACAAATTCACCCATGATTTTTCTAGTAGTTGTCTTTCCATATTTGTATCTTGGATCCATATTGGTTTATTTTGTGTATGCTCTAAGGAATAAACCAAAATTTTATAAAATGCTATTGAGTTTTTAAAAACTATGTATTAAGAGACCTGTGTTCGTACCCTAAATTTCTTTATGCACTCAGATGTATTCCTGATTCCTCATTCTGTTCTGTTAATAGGTCTCTGTGCCCACACCGCAGTGGCTCAGTTCACAAGGCTTACATGTAATCTGGTAGAGGAAGCTGTCCTTTCTCCACTTCGTTCCTTTTTAAAAAACATTTTTCCTTTTATGATTTTTTAACACAAACTTTATAATAAACCTGTCTAGCTTAAGCAAACAGTAAATATAACAGCAAACACACACATACGAAAGCTTGATACTAGTGTTACAGTCATTAAAGATAATCGGAGAGAATGAGCATCTCCTTGACCTTTTCTAGTCTTCTGTAGAAATTTTTAACGCCATCCTATTTGTCGAAGTCTTTTGGTATCATTTGGCACTTTAAATCTTTTTTATAGAAATCCCTGTAACTTTGACATACTTTAAAATTTTTTTTTCCTATTTTTTGTTGCTGTTGCTATTATAAACTGGATTTCTCCTTCCCTTATTTAATCTTTGCCTCTTTATATATAGGATCGTTTTTTGACTTTTGTATATTATTATCCTCCTTCTATACTGAAATATTGTTTTTCAAAATAGTTTTATTGCTTCTCTATGTATTTTATCAAATCCCAAGACCTGGAGATAATTAGCTGAGATCATGACCTGAGCTGAAACGAAGAGCTGGACGCTTAACCAACTGAGCCACCCACGTGCCCCATATCGGTTATGATTTTTAAGCAGCTTTAGGATTGTCTGGATTTTGAAGATAAAATTCCTCTGTGAAAATACGAGACTGCCTTTTTTGAATGTGGGTTAGGATATAGTTCGTAGATAAATTCCATTTCTTTTAGAAAATTGGAATTTAAAATTTCTATCTCTACTGGTATCAATTTGGTGAATAACATTTTCTTGGAAAGTAGTCAGTTCACTTAGGTTCCTTCCTTCTCTCTTCCTTTTGGTGTTTCTAAATTTGTCTTTTAAAATTTCCAATGTGTTGATATTTATTTCTGCTTGCTGTTGGAGGCATCTTCGTGCCTTTATGTCTTTTTATTTTTAAATTTTACAGATATTTTTTCCCCAAAGAAGCAGCATGTTTACTTAGTAGTTCAGTGTATTTTAAGAGAAAAACTTGTTTCTGCTTGCATCTTGATTTTTTACTCTTATTCTGCTGGTTTGCTTTATTGTTGTTTTTCTAAATCTTGGGTTAGGTGTTCAATAAAGTATCCAAAAGAACGACCTCATTAAGTATGTTGTTTGGCTCCTACACATGCTTATGTTTTTCTATCCACGTTTTTTGCGTTGAGAGGGTGTGAAAAAGTTGCCTAAAATCAGTTCACTTTTGTTATTTTTTTTATCCATTGTAATCCTTTTACTTTATGAAGAATGTTGCTTACTACTGTATAATTTGGCATCCTACTTTGTTTCCCTTTATTTTTTTTTGAATCCTGATTTATCAGATACCCATGTCACTATCCTAATTTGTTTGCGTGTGTCTGGCATGTCATTGATTGTTAGTTAATTTTTTAACCATTCTGTTTGTAAATAATCTCTTTTATGCAAAGTAGAACTGAGTTTTCTTCTATATACTACCAAGATAGCACTTACCTTTTAGTTGGTGAGCTAGCTGATCTTTGTTCTCAATTTTTCAATATTTTGTTACTATGTATACTGTGTTCTGTGTACTTCCTATCATGAACTGCGTTCTCTATTTTCATTGCAATTTTAAACTTTAGTGTTTCATTCTTTTTTTTTCCCCTTAGGAATGTCTTTCACTTTAGCCGTTACCTTAATACCAAAACCTTTGTGGAGCACCCTATTTCCTTTATATTTTGCTATCCTTTTGGTCAGAAATAAGATTCTGGACTTACGGCCTAGCAAGTAATCAGTAAGCTATTTTTGCTTTCCTCTTTCTCCTTCATCTTTAATTTTTTTCTATAATGCATTTTGACTCTTACCTCCACATTTGTTTTAATCTTAAATCTTCAATTTGCTTTTGATTCAATTGGTTATTTTGCCATGTTTTCCCAACCATCTTTTATACAATGAAGGCCATTCTCTAGTAGAATATTCAGGATAGCTCTTCGGCACAATATGCATTGAATGCTGATATATTTAAAATTGCATTTCTGTAGCCTTGATACTTAAAGTTCAGCTTGGGTGGATATATACCTATCTGGTATTTCTTTCATTGGATTTCTTATTACTCCCTGCTGTCATANACTTTTGTTATTTTTTTTATCCATTGTAATCCTTTTACTTTATGAAGAATGTTGCTTACTACTGTATAATTTGGCATCCTACTTTGTTTCCCTTTATTTTTTTTTNGGGTTTTTTTTGTTGTTGTTTTTTTGTTTTTTGGCTTGGGAATCCTTATATTTTGACTATTCAAGGCAGTTTTTCCCTGGCCTATAGAGAAGCTTTCATTATATAAATTCAAGCCACCACCCCCTTCAAGGACAGTCTTCTGAGTTACTGGTCTTCTTTATTTTATTACTTTTTTAAAGATCTTACTCATTTGATGGAGGGAGGTAGGGAGGAAGAGAGAGAGAGAATTTGAAGCAGACTGTGCTCTGAGTGCAGAGCCCAGCATGGGGCCCGATCCGCAATCCTAGGATCACTACCTGAGCCAAAACCAAGAGTCAGACGCTTCACCAAACTGAGCCACCCAGGTGCCCCATCGAGTTACTAGTTTTAACGTTAATTTTGTTCTGTTGCCAAACATCATTTTTGTTTGTTTGTTTTACTGTGATAATTTTAAACCTGTGACTTGGCTTCTATTTCTTGGCTTTCTATTTCTGTATTTGGTGTCCTTTACTGCACTCCTAGTTGTATCTGTTTGTTCTCAGTCATCTTCCAGTNGAATCCTGATTTATCAGATACCCATGTCACTATCCTAATTTGTTTGCGTGTGTCTGGCATGTCATTGATTGTTAGTTAATTTTTTAACCATTCTGTTTGTAAATAATCTCTTTTATGCAAAGTAGAACTGAGTTTTCTTCTATATACTACCAAGATAGCACTTACCTTTTAGTTGGTGAGCTAGCTGATCTTTGTTCTCAATTTTTCAATATTTTGTTACTATGTATACTGTGTTCTGTGTACTTCCTATCATGAACTGCGTTCTCTATTTTCATTGCAATTTTAAACTTTAGTGTTTCATTCTTTTTTTTTCCCCTTAGGAATGTCTTTCACTTTAGCCGTTACCTTAATACCAAAACCTTTGTGGAGCACCCTATTTCCTTTATATTTTGCTATCCTTTTGGTCAGAAATAAGATTCTGGACTTACGGCCTAGCAAGTAATCAGTAAGCTATTTTTGCTTTCCTCTTTCTCCTTCATCTTTAATTTTTTTCTATAATGCATTTTGACTCTTACCTCCACATTTGTTTTAATCTTAAATCTTCAATTTGCTTTTGATTCAGTTGGTTATTTTGCCATGTTTTCCCAACCATCTTTTATACAATGAAGGCCATTCTCTAGTAGAATATTCAGGATAGCTCTTCGGCACAATATGCATTGAATGCTGATATATTTAAAATTGCATTTCTGTAGCCTTGATACTTAAAGTTCAGCTTGGGTGGATATATACCTATCTGGTATTTCTTTCATTGGATTTCTTATTACTCCCTGCTGTCATATCCTATGTAATGCTGTTCAGAATTCTGATACACATTATTTTCTTTCCATTGTATATGACTTTGTGGGTTTTTTTTGTTGTTGTTTTTTTGTTTTTTGGCTTGGGAATCCTTATATTTTGACTATTCAAGGCAGTTTTTCCCTGGCCTATAGAGAAGCTTTCATTATATAAATTCAAGCCACCACCCCCTTCAAGGACAGTCTTCTGAGTTACTGGTCTTCTTTATTTTATTACTTTTTTAAAGATCTTACTCATTTGATGGAGGGAGGTAGGGAGGAAGAGAGAGAGAGAATTTGAAGCAGACTGTGCTCTGAGTGCAGAGCCCAGCATGGGGCCCGATCCGCAATCCTAGGATCACTACCTGAGCCAAAACCAAGAGTCAGACGCTTCACCAAACTGAGCCACCCAGGTGCCCCATCGAGTTACTAGTTTTAACGTTAATTTTGTTCTGTTGCCAAACATCATTTTTGTTTGTTTGTTTTACTGTGATAATTTTAAACCTGTGACTTGGCTTCTATTTCTTGGCTTTCTATTTCTGTATTTGGTGTCCTTTACTGCACTCCTAGTTGTATCTGTTTGTTCTCAGTCATCTTCCAGTTTTTTTCCGGTACCTTATCACCTGTGTTTTACCTCTTCCTATTGTTGGCTCACTTGAGAATAAGCTTGTAGCAATTTTCTCAAGGCATTGTGACCAATGGCATGAGGGCAAAAATATATTCAACCATTACACTTCAGACTACCAGGTTCTTAAGATACAAAACAATATGGACACTTAGCTGACTGTTGATGTTTCTACTTTAACTTCATTCCTATTGATGAAAAATTTCTCTGTTCATCTACTTTTTCATACAGAGAAATGTTATTTTGTATCTTACAAAGAATATTAGCAGTAGTACTGTGCTGGGCTGGAACAACAAAGTAGTATTTAATGAGTACTCAGGTATTTGTATACCATTCAGTTTTTAAATTTAATTGCATAGAGAAAAAGATCAGTCTATTATATTTTGTTCTCTTGAACCTTTTAATGTTTGATTCTGTTCTTTCCTCTTTACATGTATTTGTGGGTTTTTTGTTTGTTTGTTTCGTTGTTTTCTGGTTTAGCAAGAAATACCATGGGAGAGGGAATAGGTGACATGCTTAGTTTAGTTCTTGGTTCTGTTACTACCTTGTTCCTAAGAAGGTGTGCAGTTTCTTTATAAATGGTGCTGTTTGTCTTCTAAATCTGTAATATTTCCATCAGTAGAGCCCTTTATTTCTTTGTTACCCTTTGTCGTCCAAAATAGAGACCTTACCATTCAGGCTCCCATTTCACAATATTGTCATCTTGAGCTCACACACTGCCTTCCCAAGCCCCTTCCTTTTAGCTTCCCAGCAGCTGATACTCTGAAACTCCAAAGTGCACTCCCACATTTCCTGCATAGGTGTGGGAAATAACTTTCTGGGTGCAAACCCCAGATCTCCCACACTCTCCTGTCTCCTTTCCACGTGGTCTGATTCTCTGCAAGGGCCCACCTCTGCTGCTCTCACCTTTGTCTCTACAGTGATAGATGCCTGGAAGCTTGAAGTCTACTTGCCTTAGTTACTTGATATGAGTGGAATTTGATTTCCTTTTTGATGTGCATGGTTTAAAAAGAAGTAGGTGGAAATATTTAAACTATATGGTCACCATTATCCTCATTAAGTTTTTGTATTGTGAAGTCCAAACTTGGACAAAAGCACATGTACAAATCAAAAAACTAAATTGTTGGAACAAAATAACACTTCTGGGCTAAAGTAATGTGTAAAATATGTATAAAATTGAGAGAATAAGATATTAAAATAAAAAAAGTCATCCTTTTAATTTCCATTAGAATACCCTTCATAGAATATTTATTTGCTACAATAAGCAGAATTTTTTTTTGTTTGTTTGTTTTTGTTTTTTTTTCCTAGAGGATACAATGGAATTTTCCTGGCACAGTCAATAGCCTCACTTATAATCCCCTATTTCCACAGTTAGCAATTCCAGAATTTATCCGAACATTATTGTTATTTCTTTAAGTACTTTGAACTTGCCATAAATGCATTCTCTTTGTGCAAACTTGCAGAGACCATAAGTGTCTGCAGACCTTATTTTATACACATTAGAGTCTTCTATAGCATGGGGCTTTGCAAACTGAACTTCTTTTTTTTCTTTTTAATAGATTTTATGTATTTATTTGACAGAGATAGAGACAGCCAGCGAGAGAGGGAACACAAGCAGGGGGAGTGGG
>NC_048223.1:46909701-47044160 GCF_002007445.2 Ailuropoda melanoleuca
TTAATTATCATTTCTGTGCTTACTCAAAAATATCCTTAACACCGTAATTGAAACAGAAGGACAAGCACACAAATTGATGTTTGGTACATTGTTATGGGAGAATGTATGGCATTTATTTTGAGAGCGAAATTTGATAAATCAATTTGCCTCTTCTATAAGCATTTTCAGCACTCCAGTCTTCACCAGACTCCAGAGCAGTGCCTGCCATCAGCAGGAGCCAGACCATGGGGATTCACTGCACTGGGATGCAGCTGCCTTGGGTTTGGAGTACATGTGGCAAGTGACAGGTGGTCCCATTTTCCTAGGGCATGAAGAGCGTTAGCAGAATTAATGTTTGGAGCCCAGGGCTGCCTTGTTCTGGAAGTGAGCCAGATCCCTGGGCTGTCTAATTTATGATTGTGTCTGTAATCCCAGAGTCCTTTCACTACCAGGACCTGGGACAGGAGCCACTGTCTTCACCTCTAAGGGTAGTACCAGCCATTGGCCAACTTCCAACTGCTGATCTTGACTGGGGTGGAGGAACTAGGGAGAGGTTTTTAAAAGGGTACAAACTTTCTGTTGTAAAATGAATAAGGTCTGAAGAGCTAGCCTAGGACATGGTAACCATAGTTGACAACACTGTGTAATGGGAATTTCCCAAGAGTAGAACTTAAAGGTACTCACAAAATAAGTTACACATGTGAGGTGATGAATGAATGAATTCAGTGGGGGAAATCCTTTCCTATTGTATACATATCAAATCATCACATTGTACACTTTAAATATCTTGACGTTTTATTTGTAAATTATACCTCAAGAAAGCAGGGGGTGGCGGAGGAGACAAACCGTGTTGAATCTCCCGGTACAGATGGACCTTTGCCAGGGAACGTGCCCACTGCCTCCCTCTACCTCCCCCGTTCTGTCCCATTCATGCCCAGAGCAGCCGCAGCAGAGGGCAGCCTGGAAAGAGGCCATCATCTGACACTTTGTGCTTCTTGTTGGGGAATTCGACTGTGCCCATGTCTTTTCTTGTGGGTATTTGTTATCTTGTCATAGACAGCATTTTCCAGTTAGCCCCATAACTAAATAGCCCCATGCAGAAACAGACTCTTGTATTTGAAAACCACATTTTAGAAACATACGTTCCCCCAAGATGTTTAAAAGTAAAGCTATTAAAATAGCTGTTAAAATTTATGGAACATACAAACATTCCTACATAATCTTTTGCTTAACTAAAATCTTATTATTTGCTCAGCTTGGTCTGCCTGATGCACATCAAGATATATGCTACATTCAGATTCCCCAAAAGATCAGAAAATTTCCAGCCTTTCTCCTCCAGTAGGTGGTAAGGCTTCTAGCCTTGAAAAGGTCCTCCATTAAAAAGCTCCTACAGGGAAAGCAGTTAACACTCCTGCCCTAATCAGAGGACGGTTTTTTTTTTTCTTCTTTTGCCTCTTTAAGTCTAATTAGCTTTGGAAACCGTGTGCGCACGTGTGTGCGTGCTTGTGTCTATGTAGGAGTTGTCTACCTTTCCCCCCACCATTTATTTCTTCAAACCCTCAGGACATAAAAGTATGCCAACTGTTTCTCACCATGTATCCTTACAGGTTGGCATGTTACTATTTTTTTAATTGATGTGAGAAGATTTGTATATACCCTCTGTCTATACAACCATGTCTGGTACCCTTCAGTTACCACGACGGCAACCTACCACTCTCTTTGCTTTTTCTTTCTTTGCCCTTCCCCCACAGGCCAGTCTCCCAGTCCCTGGTCCCTCTGTTGTCCCTGTTGTCAAGATGTCCTGGAAAACCTGCAGCCAAGTGCAAGCCCAGGGAGTCTGTGGGAAAGAGAGCTAGAGCCGGGAAGTCGAGGGCTAAAATGGAGTTTTAAGGTTAGAAATGGAAGATGATTTCTAAATGAACATATCTAATTTAAAGTTGAGCGTTAATAGGATAGACTTAAGTAACCAAGTCAAGCACAGGTTTGCAGAGCCAGCTAAGTCAAAATGGAATATTTCCCAATTAGGTAAAAGGTCGAAATTCTAGTCACCCAAGGATGTAGCAATCCAAAAGACCCAGCGAAGGAACTTCAAGCAGAAATACATAGATCTGAGAAAAAGAGCCCTTACTAAGGAGAATACCTGAAGGTCCACGTGAATTTTTCTAAATTACACAAGTTATATAAAGCAAACTTGGGGATGAATAAAATCCATGTTCACTTCATGGTCTGTGTTCACTGTATAGTTGGAGTAGTCCGTAGAGTCTCATGGGAGAGGAGGGGGAAGTAGAAACTGTTTCTGGTCGATTTTAGCAAGAAAAATTCTTAGTTTTTTTTTTTTCCTCCCATAGCCCCTCAAATTAAAATTACACCTATCTGCTGTTAAATATATGCAGGGACATTAAAGATACATGTTGTTACTAATATTTGAATGAATGCAAATACTATATTGAGAACTTTGACCCAGTCCCAAATGTAGCATTGAAACAGTCCCCAGCAATGCAGGAAATGTCAGAGCGACAACTTTTATCAAATATAACAGTCTTGCTATAGAAGGAATTTGAACTTTGTTTAAACAAGTACATTTGAAGTAGTCAATTTTCTTTGCTGTCTCTTCTTAGTCCCCAGGCAAGTGTAATTAATAAAACAAAGATTAAAAATGATTAAGTAACGTACAGATTTAGGATGGCTTACAAGGTGACCTCCTTAGGGAACATAATGAATCTTCTTTTAGGGACCACATTTATGCCTACTGCGGTTTGCAGCTGGACAGAGGTAAGCTGAATTCTAAGTTCTGTGGTCCTTCTCTTCAGTAGTTCATCTGCATTGTTTGTAACATGTCCGTACTTGATGCTGAGTAAGAAGTCTGTTGACAGGTGCAGCAGCAATAGGTCCTTATTTTTCCTTTAACTCATAGTGATGGACTTGGGCAAAATTGTGAACTGTGGCATTTGTTTTCTTGTATTCTTATGTTCTCATCTCTTCTCATGGTCTGGTTATTGGGCTACATGGTACACACTCAGTCCCCCTGTCCACCCACTCCCAGTCTATCCTAAACCGAGTTGCTTTAACATTCTCTGCCTTTGTGTCCCTAACAAAGGCTGATTTTTGTAGGCTTCCAGAGGTTGGAAGTGATCTGTCAATTACTGTTACACTGGAGTATATGCTACTAAATAGGATTTATGACAGGATTATTTTTAATCTTATTTAGTTATGAGACCTCTTTTGCAGGTTGGTCATTGACTAAGGTTATCCCCTTTGACCTGTAAATTATACCCCAAAGGAGACCACCTCACCTGTCCTCAAATCATTCCCTGCTAACATTAAAATCATTCTTCTGTAGGTCAGTTTGTGGTTGGTCACTGTTGGGCTTTATAGGAATAAAACAACAAAATACCCTGCACTCCCATCTTTTAATTAACATTGTATGGGGGCGCCTGGGCAGCACAGTGGGTAAGCGTCTGCCTTCAGCTCAGAGCGTGATCCCGGCATTATGGGATCAAGCCCCACATCAGGCTCTTCCGCTATGAGCCTGCTTCGTCCTCTCCCACTCCCCCTGCTTGTGTTCCCTCTCTCGCTGGCTGTCTCTATCTCTGTCGAATAAATAAATAAAGTTTTTTTAAAAAAAAATTGTATGGAGTTCTTGTTTGTAAAACTTTCTCCTTACTATTATTTATGATGCCCTTGAATAATTCTAGTTACAAGGTTCTTCTCACGAAATGAGCATCTACTCTCTAGGCTATAATCCCTAGATGTGGTAATTTCCATTTTTTATTTTAAATTATTTTTGTATACCAGTTTTAACCCTCCACAGGATTTCTGTTGTGTTACTTTCTTTTATTTGTAAAGCCTTGAGGTTGGCCAAATGCTTTCAATTTTCTTCGTTAATAATCAGTCCTAATAAGATATCTACCTCCTCTTTATATTCTTACAGTTCTGCCACAACATGAGCTACCCTCAGCATGCTGTGTAAGCTTTACCCAAGTAAACTATATTTTCAAGAAAAAAATTATTGCTGAATCCACCAGCTAACCAACCTGTTGCAGCTGTTTATCCTTTTATGTGAATTGTGTGACTCCCTAAACAGCGTTCTCTATTCTACTGTCTGTCAAAATCTCTTGCCAGTATTCATATTCTTTGCTGTCTTATTTATTGGCAAGAAATAAGGCTTAATATGATTTTCAAGATATAAATCTATTCTTTTCATTAGTTATTAAAAAGTCTACTTTGTTATTATCCAAGTCCCCAGCAGGCTCTGAAGTCCCTGATTGTGACACACAATCCAGCATCCAGTTAGTCCTAGTGATTCAATGGGAGAAGAATGGGTTCTCAGCCTCAAACACTTACAGTCATGGAGAGAATTCATTTAAAGTATGTAATCTCCTTACTTTTAGTGCTCTTGTTTATAGAATGGGATAAAATTTCCCAACTCTTTGTGTTGATGTTAGAGTTGACTAGGATGTGAGGGTTTCCTAAAATTGAAAAATATTCTTTAACCCTGTTAACTGCATGCCATGATCATCATGTTTCTGACCTTAATTTTAGCTTTGATATTGCACTGCCACTATATATAGTGGCTCTATTTTATAGACCTGGAATCTATTAAAAAGTTAACACTTTAGCAACATAGAACTTCTTTCTCATCTTAATCCTGAAGAAGCCTTTACTTATGGCTACAACAATAATTGTGTGTGTGTGTGTGTTTGTGTGNCCTTAATTTTAGCTTTGATATTGCACTGCCACTATATATAGTGGCTCTATTTTATAGACCTGGAATCTATTAAAAAGTTAACACTTTAGCAACATAGAACTTCTTTCTCATCTTAATCCTGAAGAAGCCTTTACTTATGGCTACAACAATAATTGTGTGTGTGTGTTTGTGTTNCAATGGGAGAAGAATGGGTTCTCAGCCTCAAACACTTACAGTCATGGAGAGAATTCATTTAAAGTATGTAATCTCCTTACTTTTAGTGCTCTTGCTTATAGAATGGGATAAAATTTCCCAACTCTTTGTGTTGATGTTAGAGTTGACTAGGATGTGAGGGTTTCCTAAAATTGAAAAATATTCTTTAACCCTGTTAACTGCATGCCATGATCATCATGTTTCTGACCTTAATTTTAGCTTTGATATTGCACTGCCACTATATATAGTGGCTCTATTTTATAGACCTGGAATCTATTAAAAAGTTAACACTTTAGCAACATAGAACTTCTTTCTCATCTTAATCCTGAAGAAGCCTTTACTTATGGCTACAACAATAATTGTGTGTGTGTGTGTGTTTGTGTTTGTGTGTGTGTTCATGGATTTGTGCCTGTTAGCAAGGATATTTTAAAAAGTAAAACAACAATAACAACAACAACAAAAACCTTACTAGGTAATTTAATCTTCTCAGCAAATAAAATACAAATAAACGTTTGTTTCTTTTTCTTTCTCAGATCTAACCTATATTGAGTCAAACGGACAACTGTAGGGTCTGTGATCTAGTAGAAGGAGCATTAGAGAAGTCTTAGCACATAGGTTCTATTCTAAGCCTTGATAAAACTAGCTGTTTGCAACATTGAGAGGATGGGTGAATTTTAGTTCATCTGTAGAGTTCATATCAGCAAAAATACATAAAATTAAACAAATATACTTTCTTAATTTGAAAAAAACTTTAAAAATGTAGATAATTGTATTTAATGTAAAACTAAGGTAATTATAGAAGATATCCTAATAGTACAAACCCCTGTAAGTACCACTCGATTGACCAAATGTTAATTTTTTTCGTATATTAAACATGCAAATAAAACTCAATAGTTGAAATATCTGTATGTCTCTCACTAGTTTTGTTCATTAATTTACCTAAAGTCACACAGTAAAACACCAGAGCTGTGTTTTAAACCCAGAAGTTTGGCCTAGAGCCCATGTTCTTAACCAGTGTACCCTATTACCTCTTAATTCGTTAGACTCCTTGTCTTCAAACGAGAAAGTAGAGTCAGTATGTCATGAGGATTAAATAATCTTTTAGCACAGTACTAAGGACAGAATAATAATTCAATAAATGTTATGATTCGTTCCATAATGCTTTTAGTTNCGTTAGACTCCTTGTCTTCAAATGAGAAAGTAGAGTCAGTCTGTCATGAGGATTAAATGATCTTTTAGCACAGTACTAAGGACAGAATAATAATTCAATAAATGTTACGATTCGTTCCATAATGCTTTTAGTGAGGTGTTTAATTCAGAAGAACCAGGATTAATCCCCAAATACATGGCCACTAGTTGAGTCTATGTTTTTCTGGTCAGCAGCTACTCAAAGAGTGGGAATCATGGCAAATATTTAACCTCTAAGATGAGCTTCCACATGAAAACTGAATTAGACTGATGTCCAATAATGGGTCAGATATCAGGGGGGAGAAAGCATACCTTAAAAGAAACAGAAAACTACTACATGTAATTATTCAAATTTAAGACTAATAGAAGCACAGATGAAAACCTGTCTATATTCTTAGTTCACGAGCATTTATCTGCACGCTACCAATCTGCTAAGCCAGGACATGGGGATCTGTCCCTCAGGCAGGGTTGACTTGGTCCAACACTTTTGTAAATATTAACTGTTCTGCTGTGGTTTTATTTTTCACATCCCTGATAAGTAGAGTATTTGAGCACCTTCCTGTACATTTCAAGGTCATGTAGAGATCTTCTGAAGAGTACTCCTTTGAGCCTTTTGCTCGTTAAAAGTTGTCTTTATTTTTTGTTTTGTAGAATTTTATGTATTCTGAGTAGGAGTTCCTGGTCACATACATCTATTCCAAAAATCTATGACGTTCTATGCCTTTTTCTTTTCAATTTTAATGGTGTCTTAATTTTAATGTAGTCAATGTATTAGGTTAAAAAAATCTTGAGTTAAAACTTTGTGTGTCTTCAACATTTTTGACACCAAGTCATGAAGTTATTTCTCCCTTGTTTTCAATATTTCTAAATATTTTATAGTTTTTCTTTAACATGTAAATCAATAATGGAATTCATTTTTATGTAGAAAGTAGGGGTCATGATTCATTCTTCTATTTGGGAATCTAACTGATTCAGATAAATTCAGTTCCTCTATAGTAAATTCAAGCGATTTGATTAAAATCACAGCCTCTATGCATATGTGTTCCTGTGAACGTCTGCACAAATGTGTGGTGGGATCGATAATATATGAAAATGCAAAAGGCTAAAAATACCTAAGGGTAGCTTTTAGAAGAACATGGAAGTCTTAAGACTTCTACTAGTTATCAGAACATAGTGTGTTGAACAGAATCATATCCACATATGTCAGGTCACCAGATGTAGGAAAAGATAGCATAACCTTGATTTAGAAATATAAGTCTTTTCCATAAATGTTAACTTTTGAAATGGCACAGGGAATCCTAACCCTTCATCAGCATTGAAGCCCTCTCCCAGTTACACAGTCATGCTCAGTCTTTGCTAATAATACCCATTTTAAGTATTGTGCTTAAATTTCATAACACTAATTTATTCCTCATTTTTATAATTTTAAATATTCGCTCCTATTTTTGGCAGACAGGTCATGTAACACTACATGAGTTAACAGGATCTTGAGTACTAATACCATATGTTGCAACTTATTTTGTAGTTTGCACACTGTAGGTGCCCAATAAATACATGGTATTAAAAATAAAGATTATTTGCTACCTTATGTAACGAAGTTAAAAAAAAAGACAAGTGGTGATAAACAATTGTTTGGTTATTTTAATTTTAGATTGACATTTTTATTGGGGGTACTTTGTTGTTTAAGAAATGTTAATTTTTACCTTTTGTAAGTACAGAATAAGAAAGGTTAATTTTTACCTTTTGTAAGTACAGAATACATTTTAAGAACTTCTAAAAAACCGTGAGATCTAAGACCATGTCTGAATACTAATCTTATGAAATTTCCATTAAATAAATATTGATTGTCACCAGGAGGGATAGGGACAGGAGTATTTGTAAATATCTACCAATGAAAAGAAGCACTTTTGAAATGGTGCAGAAGGGACCTTCAAAGATCACTTCTTCTGAAAAAGCATGATTTTCGAAGACTATAACCAGTCAGAACCAGCTTCCCCAGAACTCTGAAATTAACCAAAGGCTTGTAACCATCTGAAAAGCATATATTCAAAAACCCAGCCAAAACAGGCAGCAGCACCCTTTGTAGAATCCTAATAAAAAGCTGGCTTTTTGGCATTTTAACTTGCCCTGTTCACATCCACCTCTTTGTGTCTCTGAGGCAGACTTGGAAAACCTTAGCGTCAAAACCACATTAGCTATAGCAACCAGCGTGGCTGACATAGATTGTACAGGAGTTGATAGAATAGGGTTTTTCCTGTTCTATATGTAAGCAGGTTTGAACTCTCCAGTCCTTCCTACAAAGTATAAAGTGAACAGACTGAAAAATCAACACCTCTTCTTAGACCTTTAAGATGGGAAAAAAAAACAGGACAAACCACTGCCTCCAAGATTAGAGGAAGACTGGTGCATACAGGGTGTCGTGGCTTCTCGAGCAGACCCCAAGGGTAGGGAACCTGGACCGGAATTGACATGTTGCTGAAGACTGAGCCAGAACAGCCCTGAGAATTAAAACTCCACAGGAGGATCCCATGATAGGGGGACCCTAAAAATATTGAGATGTACATACAGGAGCTCCCAGAAAAGAGGGAGAAAAGTGCCCTGCTGCTCCCAGCAGGGAGAAGGGGGGACAGGAACCAAGCTGAAAATACTCCCGGGTACTCTGTGTTACTAGGACAGCCTGCCCTGGAGGGAAACTAGTTAACCTGGGTCTAAATTACTGGAGGAGTAGTAAGAGAGTCCAACTGACATGGAGAAGAGAAATATACCCCCCCATCCAGCCAGCTTTAGCCTTGTATGTGGAGGAAGGGAAATACTCCATCATACCTATGCTAGCTAACTTGACCACCCCCTCCTCTACAGAGGGGTAGGAAAAAACTGAAGCTCACAGCCCAGGAACAGAGATTAACTAAAAGACTGAGGTTTAATCACAGGGCTATAGAATGCTTCCTCTTCCCCATCACCACCACATCACAAAAGACCTATTTATAGGAGTTCCTTCTACTTAGTATGTCCAGTCTGTCCACCCCCTGCCCCCAGTCAAGAAAACAACGAAAGGAATACCCAAAGGCAAATGACACAGTTTGAAGGGACANAATCATGGCAAATATTTAACCTCTAAGATGAGCTTCCACATGAAAACTGAATTAGACTGATGTCCAATAATGGGTCAGATATCAGGGGGGAGAAAGCATACCTTAAAAGAAACAGAAAACTACTACATGTAATTATTCAAATTTAAGACTAATAGAAGCACAGATGAAAACCTGTCTATATTCTTAGTTCACGAGCATTTATCTGCATGCTACCAATCTGCTAAGCCAGGACATGGGGATCTGTCCCTCAGGCAGGGTTGACTTGGTCCAACACTTTTGTAAATATTAACTGTTCTGCTGTGGTTTTATTTTTCACATCCCTGATAAGTAGAGTATTTGAGCACCTTCCTGTACATTTCAAGGTCATGTAGAGATCTTCTGAAGAGTACTCCTTTGAGCCTTTTGCTCGTTAAAAGTTGTCTTTATTTTTTGTTTTGTAGAATTTTATGTATTCTGAGTAGGAGTTCCTGGTCACATACATCTATTCCAAAAATCTATGACGTTCTATGCCTTTTTCTTTTCAATTTTAATGGTGTCTTAATTTTAATGTAGTCAATGTATTAGGTTAAAAAAATCTTGAGTTAAAACTTTGTGTGTCTTCAACATTTTTGACACCAAGTCATGAAGTTATTTCTCCCTTGTTTTCAATATTTCTAAATATTTTATAGTTTTTCTTTAACATGTAAATCAATAATGGAATTCATTTTTATGTAGAAAGTAGGGGTCATGATTCATTCTTCTATTTGGGAATCTAACTGATTCAGATAAATTCAGTTCCTCTATAGTAAATTCAAGCGATTTGATTAAAATCACAGCCTCTATGCATATGTGTTCCTGTGAACGTCTGCACAAATGTGTGGTGGGATCGATAATATATGAAAATGCAAAAGGCTAAAAATACCTAAGGGTAGCTTTTAGAAGAACATGGAAGTCTTAAGACTTCTACTAGTTATCAGAACATAGTGTGTTGAACAGAATCATATCCACATATGTCAGGTCACCAGATGTAGGAAAAGATAGCATAACCTTGATTTAGAAATATAAGTCTTTTCCATAAATGTTAACTTTTGAAATGGCACAGGGAATCCTAACCCTTCATCAGCATTGAAGCCCTCTCCCAGTTACACAGTCATGCTCAGTCTTTGCTAATAATACCCATTTTAAGTATTGTGCTTAAATTTCATAACACTAATTTATTCCTCATTTTTATAATTTTAAATATTCGCTCCTATTTTTGGCAGACAGGTCATGTAACACTACATGAGTTAACAGGATCTTGAGTACTAATACCATATGTTGCAACTTATTTTGTAGTTTGCACACTGTAGGTGCCCAATAAATACATGGTATTAAAAATAAAGATTATTTGCTACCTTATGTAACGAAGTTAAAAAAAAAGACAAGTGGTGATAAACAATTGTTTGGTTATTTTAATTTTAGATTGACATTTTTATTGGGGGTACTTTGTTGTTTAAGAAATGTTAATTTTTACCTTTTGTAAGTACAGAATAAGAAAGGTTAATTTTTACCTTTTGTAAGTACAGAATACATTTTAAGAACTTCTAAAAAACCGTGAGATCTAAGACCATGTCTGAATACTAATCTTATGAAATTTCCATTAAATAAATATTGATTGTCACCAGGAGGGATAGGGACAGGAGTATTTGTAAATATCTACCAATGAAAAGAAGCACTTTTGAAATGGTGCAGAAGGGACCTTCAAAGATCACTTCTTCTGAAAAAGCATGATTTTCGAAGACTATAACCAGTCAGAACCAGCTTCCCCAGAACTCTGAAATTAACCAAAGGCTTGTAACCATCTGAAAAGCATATATTCAAAAACCCAGCCAAAACAGGCAGCAGCACCCTTTGTAGAATCCTAATAAAAAGCTGGCTTTTTGGCATTTTAACTTGCCCTGTTCACATCCACCTCTTTGTGTCTCTGAGGCAGACTTGGAAAACCTTAGCGTCAAAACCACATTAGCTATAGCAACCAGCGTGGCTGACATAGATTGTACAGGAGTTGATAGAATAGGGTTTTTCCTGTTCTATATGTAAGCAGGTTTGAACTCTCCAGTCCTTCCTACAAAGTATAAAGTGAACAGACTGAAAAATCAACACCTCTTCTTAGACCTTTAAGATGGGAAAAAAAACAGGACAAACCACTGCCTCCAAGATTAGAGGAAGACTGGTGCATACAGGGTGTCGTGGCTTCTCGAGCAGACCCCAAGGGTAGGGAACCTGGACCGGAATTGACATGTTGCTGAAGACTGAGCCAGAACAGCCCTGAGAATTAAAACTCCACAGGAGGATCCCATGATAGGGGGACCCTAAAAATATTGAGATGTACATACAGGAGCTCCCAGAAAAGAGGGAGAAAAGTGCCCTGCTGCTCCCAGCAGGGAGAAGGGGGGACAGGAACCAAGCTGAAAATACTCCCGGGTACTCTGTGTTACTAGGACAGCCTGCCCTGGAGGGAAACTAGTTAACCTGGGTCTAAATTACTGGAGGAGTAGTAAGAGAGTCCAACTGACATGGAGAAGAGAAATATACCCCCCCATCCAGCCAGCTTTAGCCTTGTATGTGGAGGAAGGGAAATACTCCATCATACCTATGCTAGCTAACTTGACCACCCCCTCCTCTACAGAGGGGTAGGAAAAAACTGAAGCTCACAGCCCAGGAACAGAGATTAACTAAAAGACTGAGGTTTAATCACAGGGCTATAGAATGCTTCCTCTTCCCCATCACCACCACATCACAAAAGACCTATTTATAGGAGTTCCTTCTACTTAGTATGTCCAGTCTGTCCACCCCCTGCCCCCAGTCAAGAAAACAACGAAAGGAATACCCAAAGGCAAATGACACAGTTTGAAGGGACACAGAAAGCATCAGAACTAGACATGACAGGGGTGTTGGAATTGTCAGGGGATTTTTAAAAATGATATGCTAAGGACTCCCATAGACCAAGAGGACAACCTGCAAGACAGAGGGGTGATGTAACCAGAGAGGTAGAAATCCTAGAAAGGAACCTAAAAGAAAGGCTAGAGATAAACACACACACACACACACACACACACACACACACACACACGAAGATTATCTTTGGGCTTCTGAGTGGACTGGACATGGCTAAGGAAAGGAAGCTCAGATCCAGAGGATAGATCCAAATCTTTTCACAGGACAGGAATGTGCCTAGGCTCACTTGCTTGTCTGAGAAGTATGAACCATCTATGCAGCAGACACAAGCTGGCCTGAATCAGTCCACACTCATCCAACCAGCAGACTTGGGCTGTCAGTAAATAACGTACAAGGACCACAGAGTGCTCGCTAGTTTCATTAAGTGCAAACAATTATTAGCTTGTGGGCTGTACAGGAACAGGGCAGCGAGGTTCCATCAGACCCTCATTCTGAGACCCAAGCCTAGTTCCATTTCTAGTTTGTCTCTTTCACTCTTGGTTTGGTGTGTGTTTGTGTGTGTGTGTGTGTGTGTGTATGCGTGCATGCACACATGTGTTTCCCCCAAGAGAATGCACTGCAGTGATCTATGAAGGCAGCTTTAGAATAATTGGGGGGGGTGGTTTTATTTTTTTAAAGACTTTATTTATTTGAGAGAGAGTTCACGCACTCCTGACCATGAGAGCACAAGCAGGGGGAGCAGCAGGCAGAAGGAGAGGGAGAAGCAGGCTCTCTGTTGAGCAGGGAACCCAATGCGGGGCTAGATCCCAGGACCCTGAGATCATGACCTGACTGGAAGGCAGACGCTTCACTGACTGAGCCATCCAGGCGCCCCTGGAATAATTTTTTTAAAGAAACAAATTTAAGTTCTTCGCACACAAGATTCGTTCGACAAGGAGGGCTGCATAAAGGAGAATGGTTTTACATAATAGACGTAATACATGTTTTTTTGTCTTGGTAGTGGCACTAGTGATACCACGTGGGCCCATCAGCCATCCTGTTGTTTGCTGATTTGCTCTTCTGTCATTGACATTTGTATAACCATTTTCTCTAGCACCAGGGCTTCAAAAGTCTCACTGGTGAGCCTGACCTGCCATTCTGAACAAACAAGACCTTTGACTTCCAAAACTCTGTGGCCTCCAAACCACTCCTCCGTCACACCTTATCACCACTGAGGACTGCGAGTATCCCACTGGTGTGTTCTCTGTCCCCAGAGCCCTTCTCTGCTAATGCTGACCTGGGGAGAGAATTGTAGAAAATCTGTTTCCTTTCATGCTTGTTACAGTACACATCACTTTTTATTTAAAAAAATAAATCCCTACCATCTATATCCTAGCATGGTGCCTTCCCAGACAGAAAATTTGGTGTCTCAGGAACAAATTTCATTATTGGGCTGTCAGCAGTTTTTGCCTCTGGCCCATCAGACTGACCGCCTTGCCCTGCCCACCTCAGGCTTTTGCACGTACCTTAAAATCCTAAGTCTACATTCTCAATTCCTAGGAGTTTGATCATCTGTACTTGAAGTTACAAACGGACAGATACAGAATATTCTTTGCAGTTGATAGAACTTTCCATATGTTAGAAATCATTTCACTATTTTGTCAGCAAATATTTTTAGAAATTTCAGTATCCTAAAACAAGGGTTTAACACCTGACTCCTGTGGAGTAGTGGGAACGTGAAACGGCTGGTGGGGAAAGGAGACGCTCCAACCCCGCCTCTTCCTCATCAAGAGGGAGACTTGTCACTTCTGCTCTTAATTTTTTTAGGGTTTTTCTCCAACATTCTGGAAACCTTTCCTTGATCAGTCAGCAGTCAAGAGAGTTTGCCATTAGAGATGCTTGACTTGATTACACATCTCTTCCTCTTTCTCCTCCTCAAATTCTTCTGTTATCTTTGCTTTCTCTCTTGTTTGTTTTGTAACCTAAGAGGTTGTAAAAATGACAACCAAGAGTTAGACTCATCTTGCCTGTGTGTTCTATGTGGCCCACATGATATCCAGAAAAATGTCATAAATATTAGGTCGGTGCCTGGTTACAATATTAATAGCCCAATTCGTATTTTCTTCTGTCTGTTGCTTGCATTCATTCATATCTCCTAGCCATTAGTCTGTAATTCCCAATTGAAATTATTTTCATAGATCCGTATTTTCCAATTTTAACCAGCATCTTGATTGTGTTGGGCACACAAGCCGATATCTCCATGAAGAATGAGATTATCAGTCCTCTGCCCTTCCCCTCCAATTTCCGCCTCCCACAGTCAGCAAAACTTTTATTTTTGCAATTTCAAGGTTAACCATTATATTCTGCATTGAAATGAAAACCAAGACATTCTTGCTTTGTTCATAGGCTGGCTGTAAAGACTGAACACGAGAAAACAGCATTTATATTATTATGACTTCATACCCTTTATTTCTTGACCATATAGTGTTCTGTAAATATTTCCTTTTTTATGACTTCAGTGTTTGGACTCCTAAGCATTTTCCTCCTAGACATTCTTCGCTTCTAATTTTTCCTATTTTAGATTTCTTTATATTGGACTATGAGGTAATTGGATTTTCATTTTTTTGTGTTTCTTATTGCATTTTTTCTTGTTCAAAATCTGTTAAAAATAATACTGAAAAGTGATATGCAGATGTAGTCCTGATGTTCTCTTCTCGGCGTTCTCAACTCAAACTACTGTTTCAAGAATCTGATGTCTTCACGTTTCCCCCCTTCAGTTTGCTAGAATATATCCTCAAGTAATACCTTAAGAATGGATCACAGATGATAAATTTTCTGAATCCTTATGTTTGAAAACACACTTATTCTCCCTTGTATTTGAGTGTTATTTCTTCAGCTATAGAATTCTAGCTTAAGAATCATTTTATTTCTCAAAACTAGATAGCAGCTCTCTATTCTAGCATCTACTGCTGCCGGTGTTTTTTTCTTTGCATTATTCCTTGTGGTGGTGGTTTGTGGGTTTTTTTGTTTGTTTGTTTGTTTTTTAATTATAGAACAGCCATCAGCAAAATGTTTCCTGTAAATATCTTAGACTTCTCAGGCCATAGAGTTTGTCTCTGCTGTTGTGTTAATGTGGGCAGAAATGATATGCAAGCAATTGGGTGTGGCTGCATTCCAATAAAACTGTGAATGGAGAATGAATTTGATTTTCAGATAATTTCTAAGTGCCTAAAATATTTTTATTTTTTCGGTAATTCTTAAAGTATTCTTAGCTGTCAGGCTGAATAAAAATTCAACATGGAAACAACTGACTCATCTGAAGTTTATTAACTACTATTTTGAAGCTTTCTATCTTTCTTTATGGCCATCGTTAGTAAATTTTACAGTGTTGTGTCAACAGATTTCCCCATTGAGCCCCTTCTTCCTTCTAGAAGGCATTGATAAACCCTCAAGTGTGGACCTGGGAAAATGCAGGACTGTTCGCTGTTTGTCTTGTGGTGACGTGGGCTATGAAGGACGCTGGTGTAGATGATCGCTTATGCTCAAAGCTCAGCATCACTTCCCGCAGCAGCTGTGAGCATGAACACAGGACAGCACAGCCCTCAGGAAAGGACTGGGTCCTGGTCTTGCCTCCTCCAGACGCTCCTGCTCATGGGAGTTGAACCACCCCCCCCAAGGCAGATTTGATCCACCACCCATGGCTCCATACCGTCTTGACTTTCTCAAGTGGGTTGTGTTTTCTGCAGATAACTGCTCCCCAGCCATGAACCCCATTTTCTTCTCTGCACTCTTGTTGATTTACCCCTTTGTGTGTTTTCAGTGTTATCTCAGCAGGGTTCTAGATAAGACAGAAGGCACATACGTGTAATTACATAGTCCCCTTGACTAGACAGTTTACACTTGAATGATATTTATCCTCCCACGACGATGAGATCTCAGGCTCACTATGGTTATCATGACTCAGCCCTCCAAATCAAGGCCATGCAGGATAGTGGCTCAAGTTCCAGGAATAAGAACTACCTGGATGTTCTGTTTTGTAGGTGGTGGGGAGGTTGTTTTAAAAGGAAGAAAAAGAAATCTTCCATGAGATCTATTTTACTGATTATAATTTTCTACTGAAAATTATGGTTTAGTGTTTATTTTCATTTGCATGTTCTGTATGTCTCTTTGGGGGGGGTCTACAATTATTTTGTCATATTTAAAACTTTTAACAGTGTGGATTCTACCAACTGGAATGGGGGACCTTTATTCTTGAGATTTGCTACTGATAAGAGAAAATAGAGATACATCTTTATAAATATTGCTAAGACCAACTATAGGACCACCTCGAAGTACCCCGAGGCTCTTCGTTAGTAACTTCTTAGAGCATTCATAAATGCATAACTCCATCTTCCTACTGAACTGTCAAACCATGATCCTGGGCCATACGTCACTTTAATTTCCTTCAGTATAATTCTTGAGTGTATACGACAACTAAAAATCCTAGTCAACTTACAAATCTAAAATTATACTTGGTATTAATTAATTAATAATTATTAATTAATTAATTTGGTAGGGGTATTGCTTATGTTCCACCCTGTGCTCCCATTCCCTAGCTTGATCTAACCTGTAAATCCGTGGGTAACTACCTTCATGTACCACATACAGTTGGTGACCCTTGTTGACTATACTTAGAAGAATGGGCATTAGAAGAATGAGATTCCCTTAATCTGGAACGGAGAATAATGCTCAATCTCTGAACATGGTTTCATCTTCTCCAGTTTTAAATCCTGATATCTGAAATACAAAATAAAACTTTTAAGTGAATCTGAAAACAGAATAATTGAAAGAAGATTGTTTAATTTTGTTTATGAAATCAACCTATCTATAATCAACCTATCTACATTGACACTTTATGAGGCCATAGTCAGTCTGTAAGATTCCTTCTCTGATATAAAGAACATATTACAGCTACAATGTTGGAAATTAAGAAGAAGCAAACATTTAAACAAGCTTAGTCACTTGCCACCTGTAAAAGATTGGAAGGAGTTAGTCAATAATTCCTATTTCTTTGAACAGTGAGACTTCCCAGAAAGACAGATAAATCATTGCTTTGCTGTTTACATTATATATTTGTTAATGGCTATAATTAGGCTTACACTACAGAGTTTTCATCTGCTAAAAGTCAGCCGTGATATGGTTCAATAGTTCATATGCTCATTTTTTAAAATGGATTTATTGTCAAATACAAGTCTTAATTAAAGATAGGGCAGAAGATGGTTTATCTGGCACTGATGCAGACATCTCAGGACTCTTCACTTACTCTGTCTGTAAAAAGTGAAATATAATGCCTCAGGATAGGTTTTCTTGGCAGAACACTGATGCTGCAAGGCTTTTGGAGGTTCAGCATAGCAAGTATACATATGTGATTATGATTCTTAATCTTTCTTGATGCTTTGATTCACTCAGAAAATATAAGGAGGCTGCTTCTCTGAGTTACACTTGCAGAACGGCAAGGAGGGAGGCAGTTTGCCCGAAAGTGTCTCTTCAATGCAAAAACGAGAATAGCTTTTGAACAGAAAAGAATCAATTTTCCAACTGTAAGTGGTTATTGAAAGAAGGGACACATCTTCTAAGCAGTATTCCAGGGAGGAAATAACTGGGTTCTTGTGAGGCCAGTGCAAAGGGAGACGCAGATAAGGAGACAGTATTGATTGTGCTGAGGCCTGAGTCTTGGCATCAGAATGATCGGACTTGGTATCAGACTGGTCTAAGTCTTCGTTCTGAAGCCATGTTACCTGGTCCTGTCCCTGGATCCTGTTTATCTCCTGCTCCTTCATCTCTAAAATGAATGTAGCTGTGAATGTTCAATAAATATAAGGTAATGTTACGTGTGCACAAATGATAGGCACAAAGTAAAATCCTGCTTAAAAATAATACGTTAAATAGCTTAGTGCTATCAACTCCCCACACTAACTTTTCTTTCCCTTCTGGGATTTGTGCCCCACAGCACAGCAGAGGGGATACTGCATGGACTTACCTTGTTCAAATCCTTTTAAGCTGCTTCTGCAGAGACACAGACATCTAAGAATTAACTCTGACAATGGGAAACTCGCAGGAGATAGTGTAGCCTCTGTATCCTCTACCGCAATTCTCAAGTCCATGGACCCTGCAGACAATGACTTTCCCTGTCTCTTCCTTACTTAGAGCAGCACCGTTAAAATGAACTTTAGCTGCAGAGTCTGGTGGCTAATTCTTAGTAATTGGGGAAATGAAATGATCTGGATAACTATTTCATTGCGCATTCAAGGTGCTGCTTTCTGTACAATGGTACGGCGTGATTGCTTTAGTACCCAGAAAGGGTAAACCACATTTACTTAATGCTGAGCTAAACATTTAGCAAACATCTTTTTAATTTTTTTCCTATGAAAAAAATCTCAGGGAAGGAAAAAAAAAAAGATGTGAAGTGCAACAGGGCAGAGGACGGCCCACATGACATATCCATAAAGAAAATTAGAGGAATTATTCTGAAAGTTTCTAAAACTATATTTTTACTTTCGAAAGTTGAAATTTTCTTTTTTAAAAGCCAGTTTGTGAAATGCAACTGCTGTGCAACAATACATAAATCCACGGCAAATGGTAAAAAAAAACAAAAACAAAAAAACACAAAATAATAAAGGCATTCAAAATCAAGAACTTGAAGCTGGCAAGTGTGGGATGCTGATTCTTTCCCTTGTGAATTAATCACTGAATAATTAAAGTGGCAATTACACTTGCTGTATCATGACTGTGACTATACAACCAATTTGTGGAAGTCTTCATTGAAATTACAAAGCAGAGCATCTGACAAAATAATAATTTCCAATTGCAGCTCAAGGGTTCTGTCCTTGATTTTTAGAAGTGTGGCTTATCCACTAGGATCAAATCTGGAATCCACCCCTTCCCACCTGCGTGACCTTGGAGAAAAATTGCTTACTAGTGCTGTATCCATGTTTAAAATGGAAATATGACTAATTTGGTTTTGTTTTTGTTTTGTTTTTACATAGATTAGACCAAATACATGTGTATCAAAATCACTAGGAAGCCTGTTCAACCTGCAGATAAAAATCAAATACCTGAAAATGAAACTGTGACAGCCCTCACCTGTGTAATGGCGAGGCCTTGGTCCCCATATTTGCATCTTGTCAGGTGACCTCTGGGCACTGTGGGGTGATCTCTTCATATGGAGAGAAGTTTCATTCCAGTTGCTGTGCAGGACCTCTCTGCGTGTGCTGCTAGGGACCTCCAAAGGAACACAATCCTTTATCATTTGGGAGCTTCTCCATAATCTCTACTGGGTGCAGGGGTAGGGGATGAAGTCAGATTTCCCACATATCCCTTCTTCCACATGCACAGTCTGCCGATCATCAGCATCCCCACCATCATTTATTGCAACTGATAAGCCTGCGTGGACACATCATCACCCGACGTCCGCAGCTCACACTAGCATTCACTACTGGTGTGGTATGTCCTGTGGGTTTAGACAAATTCCTATGGACCTGTATCCACCATTATACCACAGAGAAGAGTTTCTCTTCCCTAAATAAACTACTCTGTTTCTTCCTCCCTCCCTCCCTGCAACCACTGATTCCTTTACAGTTTCTGTAGTTTTACCTTTTCCAAAATGTTCTATAGTTGGAATTCCACAGAATGTAGCATTTCCAAATTGGCTTCTTTCACTTACTAATATGCATGTAGAGTTCCCTTTTTCACGGCTTATACCTTTTAGCACTGAATATTCCATTGTCTGAATATACCACAGTGTCTTTCCTTTTTTAAAAATTCCAGTAGAGTTAACATACAGTGTAATATTAGTCTCAGGTATATGGTATACAATGTAGTGATCTAACAATTCTAAACATTATTCAGCGCTCATTATCATAAGTGCACTTTTTTTTGTTTTTACATTTTTCTTTCAAAGTAACTTCTTTTTTTGGCTGTTCAAGACTGTCTTTTATCATAGCACCAAATTTTCTTGTACTTTACATTTTTACAGCCCTTTATTTTCTTTTTCTGCACTTTTTTTTTAAAGATTTTATTTATTTATTTGACAGAGACAGCCAGCGAGAGAGGGAACACAAGCAGGGGGAGTGGGAGAGGAAGAAGCAGGCTCATAGCAGAGGAGCCTGATGTGGGGCTCGATCCCATAACACGAGGATCACGCCCTGAGCCGAAGGCACACGCTTAACCACTGTGCCACCCAGGTGCCCCTCTTCTGCACTTTTTATTTAACTTCAAGTTAACATAGTGTAGTATTGGTTTCAGGAGTAGAGTTCAGTGATTCATCACTTACATACAACACCCAGCGCTCATCACAGCTAGTGTCCTCCTTAATCACCATCCCCATCCAGCCCATCCCTCACCCACCTCCTTCCATTGACCCTCAGTTTGTTCTCTGTCATTAAGAATCTCTTATGGTTTATCTCCCTCTGTTTTTTATCTTATTTTTCCTTTCCTTTGTTTATGTTCATCTGTTTTGTTACTTAAATTCCACATAGGAGTGAAATCATATGGTCTTTGTCTTTCTCTGACTTATTTCACTTAGCATAAGACTCTCTAGCTCTATCATGGCAAATGGCAAGATTTCTTTTTGAGAGCTGAGTAATATTCCATTGTGTCTGTATACATGTGTAACAAAAATACATGTGTAACGTGTGTATGTATACATACACACACATCTTAATTCATCAGTTGATAGACATTTGGGCTCTTTCCATAGTTTGGCTATTGTTGATAATGCTGTAAACATTGGGGTGCGTGTGACCCTTCAAATCACTGTTTGTATCCTTTGGGTAAATACCTAGTAGTGTAATTGCTAGGACACAAGTTAGTTCTATTTTAATCTTTCTGAGGAACCTCCATACTGTTCTATTTTTAACTTTTGAGGAACCTCCATACTGTTTCCCAGAGTGGCTGCACCAAATTGCATTCCCACCAACAGCGTAAGAGGGTTCCCCTTTCTCCACATCCTCACCAACATCTGTTTCCTGAGTTGTTAATTTTAGCCATTCTAACTGCTGTAAGATGGTATCTCATTCTCATTTTGATTTGTATTTCCCTGATGATGAGTGATGCTGAGCATCTTTTCATGTGTCTGTTAGCCATCTGGATGTCATCCTTGGAGAAATGCCTGTTCATGTCTTCTGCCCATTTCTTAACTTGTTTTTCATTACTCATTTTTTGAATGTTGAGTTTGATAACTTTTGAATACTAACCCTTTATCAGATATGTCCTTTGCAAATATCTTCTCCCATTCCATAGGCTGCCTTTCAGTTGTGTTGACTGTTTCCTTTGCTGTGCAGAAGCTTCCTATCTTGATGAAGTCTCAATAGTTCATTGTTGCTTTTGTTTCCCTTGCCTCTGGAGAGAGGTCTAGTAAGAAGTTACTACAGTCGAGGCCAAAGAGGTTGCTGCCTCTGGTCTCTAGGATTTTGAGGGATTCCTGTCTCATATTTAGGTCTTTCATCCATTTTGAGTTTATTTTTGTGTATGGTGTAAGAAATTGGCCCAGTGTCATTCTTCTGCATATGGCTATCCAGTTTTCCCAGTGCTATTTGTTGAAGAGACTATCTTTCTTCTTTGGGTAATTTTTCTTGCTTTGTAATGTGTTAGTTGACCACAGAGTTGAGGGCTCATTTCCGGGGTTTCTATTCTTGTTCCATTCTTGATCCATTGTGTGTGTTTTTGTGCCAGTACCATGCTGTCTTGATGATTACAGCTTTGTAATACAGTTTGAAGTCCAGAATTGTGATGCCTCCAGCTTTGCTTTCCTTTTTCAGGATTGCTTTAGCTATTCAGGGTCTTTTATGATTCCATACAAATTTTAGGATTGTTTGTTCTAGCTCTGTGAAAAATACTAGTGATACTTTGATGAGATTGCATTTAATATGTAGACTGCTTTGGGTGGTATACACATTTTAACAATATCTGTTCTTCCAATCCATAAGCATGGAATGTTTTGCCATTTCTTTGTTTCGTCTTCAATTTCTTTCATAACTGTTTTCAGAGACAGATCTTTTACCTCTTTGATTAGGTTTATTCATAGGTACCTTATTTTTGGTGCAATTGTAAATGGAATCAATTTCTTTTTCTGCTACTTTATTATTGGTGCATAGAAATGCAACAGATTTCTGTATGTTGATTTTATATCCTGTGACTTCACTAAATTCATGTATTCTAGCAATTTTTTGGTGGAATCTTTCTGGTTTTTTACGTAGAGTATCATGTCGTCTGCAAATAGTGAAAGTTTGACTTCTTCCTTACTGATTTGGATGCCTTTTATTTTTGTTTTCTGATTGCTGAGACTAAGACTTCTCATACTATGCTAAATAGTAATGGTGAGAGTGGACATCCCTCCCTGTCTTTTTCCTGACCGTAGATGAGAAGCTCTGTTTCTCCCTACTGAGGATAATATTAGCTGTGAGTCTTTCATATATGGCTTTTATGATGTTGAGGTATGTTACATCTATCCTTACTTTGTTGAGGGTTTTTATCAAGAGCGGATGCTATATTTTGTCGTATGCTTTTTTTTTTTTTTTTGCATCTGTTCCGAGAATCATATGTTTCTTATCCTTTCTTAATATGTGTAGCACATTGATTGATTTGCAAATATTGAGCCACCCCTGCAGTCCAGGAATAAACCCATTTCATCATAGTGAATAATCCTTTTAATGTATTGTTGGGTTTGATTCAACTGGTATCTTGTTGAGAATTTTTGCATCGATATTCATCAGGGATATTGGCCTGCAATTCTCCTTTTTAGTGGGCTCTTTGTCTGGTTTTGCAATCAAGGTAATGTTGGCTTTCATAGAAGGAGTTTGCCAGTTTTCCTTATATTTCTATTTTTTAGAACAATTTGAGAAGGATAGATATTAACTCTTCTTTAAATGTCTGGTAGAATTCCCTAGGAAGCATCAGTCCCTGGACTTTTGTTTGTTGAGAGATTTTTGATTCCTGATTCAATTTGCTTGCTGGTTATGGGTCTGTTCAAATTTTCTATTTCTTCCTGTTTCAGTTTTGGTAGTTTGTATGTTTCTAGGAATTTGTCCATTTCTTCTAGATTGCCTGGTTTGTTGGCATACAATTTTTCATAATCCCTTAGAATTATTGGTGTTTATGTGGTGTTGTGATCTCTCCTCTTTCATTCATGATTTTATTTGGGATCTTTCTCTTTTGATAAGTCTGACAAGAGATTTATCCATTTTATTCTTTCAGATAACCAGCTCTTAGTTTCATTGATCTACTGTTTTGTTTCCTTATCATTAATTTCTGCTCTAATATTTATTATTTCCTTTCTGCTGGGCTTTATTAAATAAATAGGCTTTATTTACTGTTCCTTTTCTAGCTCCTTTAGGTGTAAGGTTACGTTGTATATTTGGGACTTTTTTTTGCTTCTTGAGGAAGGCCTGTATTGCAATATACTTCCCTCTTAAGACTGCCTTTGCTGCATTCCAAAGATTTTGGACTGTTGTGTTTTTATTTTCCTTTGCTTCCATGTATTTTTTTCATTTCTTCTTTAATTTCCTGGTTAACCCATTCATGCTTTAGTAGGATGTTCTTTAACCCCCATGTATTTGTGGTCTTTCCAAATTTTTTCTTGTGGTTGACTTCAAGTTTCAAAGTGTTGTGGTCTGAAAGTATGCATAATGTGATCTCAGTCTTTTTGTACCAGTTAAGACCTGATTTGTGACCCAGTATGGGATCTGTTCTGGAGACTGTTACATATACACTTGAAAAGAATGTGTATTCTGCTTTAGGATGAAATTTTCTGAATGTATCATTTAAATCCGTCTGGTCCAGTGTGTCATTCAAAGCCATTGTTTCCTTGTTGATTTTCTGCTTAGATGATCTGTCCATGCAACAGATTTCTGTACATTTGTTTTGTATCCTGTGACTTTACTGAATTGTGTATCAGTTCTAACACTTCTTTGATGAATCTTTCAGATTTTCTATATAGAGTATCATGTCATCTGCAAATAATGAAATTTTCCTTCTATTTTGCTGATTTGGATACCTTTTATTTCCTTTTGTTGTCTGATTGCTGTGGCTGGGACTTCCAGGACTATGTTGAATAAAAGTGGTGAGAGTGGACATCCTTGTCTTGTTCTTGACTGTAGAGGAAAAGCCCGTTTTTCCCCATGAAAGATGATGTTAGCTGTGGGTGTTTCATATATGGCTCTTATTATGTTGTGGTATGTTCCCTGTAAACCTGTTTTGTTGAGGACTTTACCATGAATGGATGGTGTACTTTATCAAATGCTTTTTCTGCATATATTGAGAGGAAGATGATTCTTACCCTTTTATTACTGTGGTGTATCACATGGATTGGTTTGTGAATATTGCAAAACCAGGAATAAATCCCAATCAATTATGGTGAATGATTTTTTATTGTTGGATTTGGTTTGCTAATATTTTATTCAGGATTTTTGCATCCATGTTTAGGGATATTGACTTTCAGTTCTACTTTGTTTTCTTAGTGGTGTCTTTATCTGCTTTTTGTATCAGGGTCATGCTGGCCTCATAGAAAGAATTTGGAACTTTTTTTTCCCATTTTTTTGGAATAGTTTGAGAAAAATAGGTATTAACTCTTCTTTAAATGGTGTAATTTGCCTATGAAGATAACTGATCCTGGCCTTTTGTTTGTTGGGAGTTCTTTGATAAACTGATTCAGTTTCTTTGCTGGCTATAGGTCTGTTCAAGTTTTCTATTTCTTCTTCAATTTTGGTAGATTATATGTTTCTAGGAATTTATCCATTTGTTCTAGATTGTCCAATTTGTTGACATAGTTTTTCATATTATTATCTCATGATTGTATTTCTGTGGTGTTGGTTTTTGGTTTTTTGTTTTTTTTTCTCCTCTCATTTCTGATTTTTGTTTTTTTCTCTTTTTGGTAAGTCTGGCCTAGGTCAGTCGGTCTTTCTTTCTTTCTTTCTTAGAACCAACTCCTGGTCTCATTGATCTGTTCTATATTATAGTTTCTATATCATTTATTTCTGTTCTGATCTTTATTATTTGTTTCCTTCTTCTGGGTTTAGGGTTTGTTTGTTCTTTTTCTAGCTCCTTTAGGTGTAAGGCTAAGTTGATATTTCTCTTGATTCTTGAGGAAGGCCTATATTGCTATATACTTCCCTCTTAGGATTGCTTTGATGCATCGCAAAGGTTTTGGACCATTGTGTTTTCATTATCATTTGTTTCCATGTTTTTATTTTTTTTTAATTTCCTCTTTGATTTTCTGGTTGACTCCTTCATTTTTTAGTAGGATGTTCTTTAACCCCCATGTATTTGTGGTCTTCTGAGATTTTTTTCTTGTGGTTGACTTCAAGTTCTATAACCTTGTGGTCATTGAAGGTGCATGGTATGACTTCAGTCTTTTTTTTATTTGTTGAGGCCTATTTTGTGACCTAATATGTGATCTATTCTGAAAAATGTTCCATGTGCACTTGAAACGAATGTGTATTCTGCAGTCTTAGTAAGGAATGTTTTGAATATATCCATTAAATCCATCTAGTCCAGTGTGTCATTCAAAGCTATTATTTCCTTGTTTATTTTCTCTTTAGATGAACTGTCATTGATGTAAGTGGGTGTTAAAGTTCCCTAGTATTATGGTATTATCAGTTCCTTTATGTTTGTTACTGTGTTATATATTTGGGTCCTCCCATGTTGCATAAATATTTCACATTGTTAGATTTTCTCAGATTATCCCCTTTATTATAAAGTGTCCTTCTTTGTCTCTTTTTACTGTTTTAAAGTCTAGTTTGTGTAATAAAAGTATTCCTACTCTGGCTTTCCTTTGACATCCATTTACACGATAAATCTCCCTCTCTTTCAATCTGCAGGTGTCTTTAGGTCTAAAATGAGTCTCTCATAGGCAGCATATAGATGGGTCTTGCTTATTTTATCCATTCTGTCTCCCTGTGTCTTTTGACTAGAGTGTTTAGTCCATTTACATTCAAAGTAATGATTGGTATGTATTGCCATTTTGTTACTTGTTTTGTTGTTTCTGGAGATTTTCTCTGATCCATTCTTGTCTTTGTCACTTTTGGTCTCTCCTTCGCACTCAAAGAATCTATTAATATTTCCTGTGAGTCACAATAAACGTATTGTTAAACTCCTTCACCAAGTTAGCCCATTCCCTTGCCCACTCCCCTCTGGTAACCATGAGTTTGTTCTCTATATTTAAGACTCCTTTTTGTTTAGTTTGTCTTATTTTCCCCTTTGTTGTATTTTATTTCTTCAACATGAGTGAAGTCACATGGTATTTGTCTTTCTCTGAATTAGTTTGCTTAGCATTTTATTCTCTAGGTCCATCCATATTGTATAAATGTCAAGATTTTATTCTTCTTTGTGGCTGGATAATATTTCAGAGTGTGTGCGTGTGTGTGGGTGTGCATGTGTGTGTATACCACATCTTCTATATCCATTCATCTATGGATGGACACTTGGGTCGCTTCGTAATTTGACTATTGTAAATAACGCTGCAATAAACTTAGGGGTGCATATATCTTTTCCAATTAGTGTTTTCATATTCTTTGGTTAAATACCTAGTAGTGTGATTAAAAGTAGAACTACCCTATGATCCAGCAGTTTTTTGAGGAGCCTCCATACTGTTTTCCAGAGTGGTTTCACCATTTTACATTCCCACCAACAGTGCATGAGGGTTCCTTTTTCTCCACATCCTTACCAATATTTGTTGTTTCTTGAATTTTTTATTTTAACTATTCTGGCAGTTGTGAGGTGATATCTCATGGTTTTGATTTGCATTTCCCTGGTGATGAGAGATGTTGAGCATCTTTTCTTGTATCTTTTGGACATCTGTATGTCTTTTTTGGAAAAATGTCTATTCATGTTTTCCACCCATTTTAATTGGATCATTTTTTGGTGTTGTAGAATTTCTTTATTTTGGATGCTATCCCTTTATCATACATGTCATTTGCAAATCTCCCATACAATAGGTTGTCTTTTAATTTTTTGTTAGTTTTCTTTGCTGTGCAGAAGCTTTTTATTTTGATGTAGTCCCTCTAGTTTATTTTTGATTTTTTTTCCCCCTTGCCCTTGGAGACATGTCTAGTAAGAAGTTACTGCAGCCAAGGTCAAAGAGGTTTCTGTCTGTGCTCTCTCTTAGGATTTTTAGGTTTCTGGTCTCACATTTAGGATCCATTTGGGGTTTATTTTCATATATGGTAAAAGAAAGAGGTCCTGTTTCATCCTTTTTCATGTAGCTGTTCAGTTTTACCAACACCATTTGTTGAAGAGACTTTTTGCCATTGCATATTTTTGCCCCTTGGTCAAAGATTAATTGACCATATAATTGTGGGTTTATTTCCGAATTTTCTGTCCTTTTCTCTTGGTTTCTATTTTTATGTCTGTACCATTCTGTTTTGATTGCTACAGCTTTGTAGTGTAACTTAAAATCTTGATTTGTAATACATCAGCTTTGTTTCTCTTCAAGATCGCTTTGGCTACTTTGGGTCTTTTGTGGTTCCATACAAATTTTAGGATTATTTGTTCTAGCTCTGTGAAAAATGCCGTTGGTATCCTGATAGGGGTGGCATTAAATCTGTAGATTGTTTTGGATAGTATGGACATTTTAACAGTATTTGTTCTTCCCATCCATGAGCATGGGATTTCTTTCCACTTGTTTGTGTCATCTTTGGTTTCTTTCATCAACGTTTTATAGTTTTTGGAGTAGATGTCTTTCACCTCCTTGTTCGAGTTTATTCTCAGGCATTTTATTTTTAGTGCAATTGTAAATGGAATTGCTTTCTTAATTTCTCTCTCTTTGCTTCATCATTATTGCATAGAAATGCAATGGATTTCTATATATTGATTTTGTATCCTGCAAACTTATTCAGTTTTCATTCCTACTAGTTTTTTGGTGGAGTCTTTAGGGTTCTTGATATATGGTTTCATGTCATCTGCAAATAGTGGAAGTTTTACTTCTTCCTTACCAATTAGGATTCCTTTCTTTTCTTTTTGCTGTGGCTAAGACTTCCAATACTACATTGAATAAAAGTAATATGAGTGGACATCCTTGTCTCATTCCTAACCTTAGGGGAAAAGCTCAGTTTCTCACATTTGAATATGATGTTAGCTCATAAAGAAACCACAGTTTCTTTAACCATTACCCAAATGGAGACATCTTGGTTGCTTCTAAATTTTGGCAATTACAAATGAATGTCTGCAGTGAACATTTGTATGCAGGTTTACGTGTGAACATAAGCTTTCAACTCCTTTGGGAAATGCCACTGAATATGACTGGTGGATGATATGGTGAAATGTTTAATTTTTTAAGAAACCATAGACTATCTTACAAAGGGGTGACACCATTTTACATTCCCACCAGCACCATATGAGAATTCCTGCTGCCCCGCATCCTCACCAGCATTTGGTGTAGTCGGTGTTTCAAGTTTTGGCCTTTTTGATGGTATATAGTGGTATCTCATGGTTTTATATTGCATTTCCCTGATGGCATAGGTGTGGAACGTCTTTTCACATGCTTATTTTCCTTCTACATATCTTCTTTGGTGATGTGTCAAGATCTTTGGCCCATTTTTTAATGGAGTTGCTTATTTTCTTGAGTTGTGAGATTTTTTTTATGTCATTTGGAGAATAATCCTTCATCAGATGTGTCTTTTGCAGATACTGTCTCCCAGTCTGTGCTTTATCTCTTGATCTTGCTAAGTTTAACATGTGGAGTGTAGGAACATTTGAGAATGAGAGCAGAACTAAGAATTCCTAGGAGCTACTAGTAGATGAGCACTTCCTCTCCCCCCACCTTCCCCAGTGTGGGTGCCCCCTCCACCAACTGTGTTGGTTCTTCTGGCCAGGTCTGAGAAACCTTCAGTTCTCACCTCTAAGAGTTATAATGAGGAAGGAGGGTGAAAGCTAGACTATAAAAGTAAGGAAAATGAGGGTTGGTTTTCCTTCCCATTAATTAGTTTGTTCTTAAACTTAATAGGTAATTCTGTCACATGCTTTGATAATACTAACTTAAAAGGGCATGTATGGGGAAATCATTTTTCCAGCGTGGTCAAACACAACTACGTCTGTTTCTTCAATACTCCCTTCTATTAGTTTGTGTTTACTTAGATGAAAAGTTTTAGATTAAAACATAGTAAATAACCTCCTTTTTACACTAAAGTGAGCATAACACATACACTGCTCTGCACCTGGTTTTCTTTTAATAGTATATGTATACTTTGATTTATAATTTATTTTTTTGTTGTTGTTCATTTTGCATAGTATTCCAGTACATGAATATGCCATAATTTAACCAGTCTCCTTTTGGTGGACTTTCAAGTTTTCATTAATTCTTAATTTTTTAAAAATGTTGCAGTGTATATATGTGCATATGTGTATATATTTGTGTATCTATATCTATATCATGTATGTGTGTATATATGTATATACACACACAAATGAGTGTGCAAGGTATATGTTTATACATATTTATGCATGTCATTTCCATATTTATAAGTTTACCTAAAGACAAATTCAGAAATATAACTGGTGGGTGAAATAGAATGTGTATTATTTTGATAGACATGTAGAACTACCCTGTAGGTTTGCACTACAACTCAGTAGTAAATTCTTGAGACTACCAAGCTACTCAAGTGTTACTACAGTGGTGTAAAACATCTGGACCTTTGTTAATCTGAGCTGGATCTTTTACCGCACTTTTTTTTTTCTTAATGAGAAAGCAGGCTTACATACAAACACATTCTTTTAAGGAAGGCAAGAAAATTCTGTTAAGAACATTTTATGATTTTCAAATTAAATAATACATAGCTATTGCTTAAATATTTACAGTATAACGCTTATATTTTAAACTATTATCACAAAGCAATATACTAAAACACATTTCTTATAAGTAAACAAATTTTGAAAATTGGCTACACACACATTACTTGTCAGTTGCAGTATTTTGTCATAATTATGTTTTTCTTTTTTTTTTCATAATTATGTTTTTCAAGAGATGAATAATTTTATTCCATTAGGTCCTATTGGGTATCACTTTGTGATAAATATCAAATTCTACTAGTTCTGTGGTATCTACCAGTCTCTTGAGAGCTGTTACAGATTTCTCTAAAATTTGTGCAGTATTTTTCTATTGCATGTCTTGAACAAATGACTATGTAAACATGTGGTTTTTCATGGAGTGCCATTTTATAATGTGAGTTAGCTTCAGGCTGCATGGAAACTTGACCACCTTTCAATGTTTGCTTGAACATTCAATTTGTATTTCATCCAACTTACACTGATGTAATGAGAATACGTTCTTCAGGTCTGCCTTTCATTCAGAAATTAAACAGGCTTCTAACTGCTAACATTAAATTCCAGCATATGCTAGTAAAGAGAGCTTGTCGTTCAGACAATGCTTTGTGTCATTTACTATCAAAATTGGACTAGGCCATTGTGGGGAAGAGAATTAAATACTCTGAAAATGTACTATGTGTTTGAGGAAGTGACTTTTTACATCTGAAAACATATAAAAATCTGCACATCTGTTTATGTCTGTATATATTTTAATGTCAGAAATACTGAAGATTGCCTACAAATCACTTGTTAAAGAGTATGAAAATAGAAGGTCAGGCAGTAGTTCAGGAAATAAAAAATCTCTTGTGTTCATACTAATTGATAGGAGACCAAAGAGATCACTTTGAGTTAGCTCCCTGCTGTTCTGTGCTATTTTGGTAACTGGTTAAGGGTACCAGAGAGTATTGCCTCTGTTCAATATACTCGGGAGTCTGTAATTCTAGAATATCTTCCCTGCAGCTTCATGAGAATGACTTGCAGGTGATCTGTCTGATGAAGATGAAGTCAAACCCTTCTCTTGATTATCAACTTTATTTCATTCAAAATTACAAATCTGTGCAGTAATGAGTTTTAGGAGCCTATTAAAGACTACACCTGTATTGAGTCAGCCCCTGGAGCAATAAACTTTTTCTTACAATATCCAAACCAATGCACAATATTAAACCTTATGAAGAGATGGTCAGAGCTCATAGATTCATGGAGGCTGTGGCAATATGTGCTCGCAAGATCTTACATTGCATCTTATGAGTTCAGATGTCCCAAAAGTGTTTCAAAACTTCCCCCCTCCCAGTTTGGAGTGGACTTCATCTATTCACTTGAAATGCCAACTTTGAGTATCCCAGCTCTTTTAAAAACTCTAAACTAGTAACCCATGAGCATCCTTTAAAACTATACCTAAATGTTTCTTCACTTTAAAATATACTGAGAAATTCCCTTCTAGAGCATAAAGGCCATGGAGATAGGGGCATTCACCTGTTTGGTTCACTGCTGTATTTCCAGGACCAAGAATGATGGAAGACAATATCCAACACATATGTTGAATGAACGAATGTAAATTAATTTGAATTTCTCTCAGACTGATTGATGATAGCTGACAGAAGGCATTTGTGTTCGTCCTTTCAGGCTGCTCTAACTAGATACCACAGACTGGGTGGCTTATTAACAACAGGGATTTACTTCTTACCCTTTGGAGCTGGAAGTCGGAGATCAAGAGGCCAGCACAGTCGAGTTGAGGGTCCCCTTTCAGGACCCTTGGGGCAACAGGGATGAGGGAGCCCTGTGGGCCTCTTTCCTAAGAGCAGTAATGTCATTCATGGGGGCCCCCATTCATGACCTCCTCACTCCCAAAGGCCCACCTTCTAACACCATTCCCTGGGGTTATGAATTCAACATATAAATTTGAGGGGACACACACATTCAGGCCACAGCATTATTGCTTAATAAATATTTTCAAAATTGTGGTGGATTAGAGTTGTAAATAGTATTTAAAATATACACTAGATGTGTTTAACAACATAAACCATTTTTGTTTTTCATCAAGATGCAGTTGACTCCTTAATGATACACCTGCTACCTAATGATCATCATTTTTAAGGAACGGATCCTTCCCTGTGGCTGGACGGTGACTAGTTCTTTTGCATTTTAATTATGCAAGCCACTAGCCCAGTTAAATTTGCTATGTGTATGTCTTACTGTTAGTATTGATTAAACCTTTTGGCAGGAATCAAGTTTTACCTGAGGACAGAATATTTAAAGAGATGTATTTAACCACATGTATTCCCCACATAGTTGAAATTTCTCCAAACAATGATGAAAATTTGATGTCCCACATCACTCTGGAGCATTTTTTTTTTTTTTTACTCTTACAGACGTGGTAGTCCAGCAAACACACAATATTTTTTAGATTCTTATATGAATCTCTCAAATGCTCTTTTCCATTTTAATCTTCCATTTTACCAGTCCCTCTGCCTTATACACAAAACCAATCTTCACCATGTTTCCCCAAAAATCCTTTTCATTTCCCCTTTATTTTGTTAATGCTTGATTATGCCTCCACTCTTTGAACAAAACCTCCTTTTCCAGATCTCTGTGTTCACACTTCCTTCCATACAGCCCAGTACATAACCATGCTCCCCGTTACCCATTATTGTGCCTCTGCGGGGATGCTTGCTTCTATCGGTCATTCTAGGCACAGAATGGAAGGACTACTGACTTGCCCAGACCTACAAAACCCACGTGAGACTCGACTGTGGACATCGGAAACATGAAAATCACCGTGTGTTTATAGACATGTCTAAACAATGTGATGCTACACCATCTTATCCGCTGCAACTCTGACCTTTCCTGGTATTACATACCTTCTGCTCCGTGAGAGAAGGAGGGGTGAGTTGGTGGGTACTTGACGCAGGAGGAGGTGCGTGAAACCAGAAAACTTTCTAAGCCCTCGTTTGTTGGGTGCTCTCACATTCATGGGTCCATATTTTCTCCTTTGACCAGAATTCTCTTCATCCTTTTCTCTGTACAAGTTTCCACTGCCCACAGTCTCCAGCCTCACAGGCTATGAACGGTCTCTGGATTCCCACACAGCCTGTGGTTTAGGATTCCAGAACTCTCCATACATCTCTTTATCCTCCTGTAATTACTGACTTGCCATAGTCTCTGCCCTCGTGAATGTGAGGTTCCCCAGAAAGGGGGCTGCACGGTGTGGTGGATTCATGAGTTACATGTACAAAAAAATCAGTAGCTGTTTACTGTCCTTTGACTAAGCCACAACAGTTGTGACTTAGGAGAAGCAGGGTAAATCTGTTTCTTCTTAGTCTGTTTACCTCCTAGTCTGTGATACACTATATTGAAAACTGAAGGCAAAAGACTAAAAAGGGGTCGTGGTATTGAGAATAAATTCCATATTGATGGCATCTTAATGCGTCTTCATAACCACTGAAAGATACTCCTTGACACATGTTGGGGCCAAAAAGCTAGAAAATATTTGGGGACAGAGTTGTTAACTATGCCTTGGAAAAAGTGTAACCTAATTATACTATCTGACAAGTAGTAACAGGAATAGTAGTTGTTTTACTACATACTAAATAACACAGTATATTATTTATAATTAGTGAAATTTATTAATCTTAGCTCATAATTATTTATTGATCCTGCCATGCACTGAGTGTTAGATTAATCAGTCTACATAGGTATGTCATTTAATTATTCTAGCAACACAGGACAGGATTTTACAGCTGAATAAGATGTCAAGCGGTCAACTGAATTCTGTAGGGTCAGCTCACAAGTAAGGAGTAAAGTCAAGATTCTGACTCTGGCTCTAAATTCAAATCCTGCTTGTTTAACCACCTAGAATTTCCACTCCACAGATGTTAAATCTTGGTTTTCTCCTTGTTCTTCATTTCTTTAATATTATTATTCCTTCTCCTCATCTTCAACTGCAGTTTCTTCACTAGTGACTTAATGAAAATTGCTTATAAAATATAAATATTCACCCTGTTCAGTGCTTGGTGTTCTATTCATTGCAGGCATTAGGTACATCCAAAGTCCTCCGTGAACGCTGGGAAGACGGTTACCAGAAGGGCCCTTGGGCATCAGGAACTGTCACTGCAAGCACATGGTAATAGCTCTAAGAAAAACAAAGGCAGGCTTGCACAAGAGCAGTGAGGCTGGGAGGGGGGTGGAAGAGGCCAGGTTGCTGCTTCCTGCCTGCAGTGTGGGAGGGGTTAAGGGCTGAGCCCCTGTGGTTTCCTTCCTCCTCCTTCCAGCAGCCTCCTGAAGGCAAGAGCTGGCAGCTCACTTCCCAAGGAGAGCTACTGATCTAGCCATAGTTTGGCACAATGAACCAAGCTTTTCTGCCCTGGGAAGCTTTGCATTGTGTGGCCTGGGATTTCTTCCAGCATGAATCCCATCAGAGAGAATTGCTTCATCATATTAGTTTTGACTGACTGGGGTAAGACTGCAGGTTTTGCTTTTCTGAAAATCAACCTGCAGCAAATCAGCATTGCTTATGGATTGAATTTATAAAGCTGTTCACTCCTCATTTCATTCCCTGCTCTCGGAAACCCAAGAGTGAAATCCAGCAGGCTAGCCCATTGTGTCATATCACCTAGTTTCTGGATTCTGAACCTGGCTGGAGAGGTTTTGTTTTTGTTTGTTTTAACACAAGTGAAAATTCAGTCATGTCATTTCATTCAAAAAGTGAACCTGTTCCAACTTCCCTGTCAGTTTCAGGGAAGTCAATAGAATATTAAGATAAACTGCATACTAAAAGTGAATCACAGGGGCGCCTGGGTGGCACAGCGGTTAAGCGTCTGCCTTCAGCTCAGGGCGTGATCCCGGCCTTATGGGATCGAGCCCCACATCAGGCTCCTCTGCTACGAGCCTGCTTCTTCCTCTCCCACTCCCCCTGCTTGTGTTCCCTGTCTCGCTGGCTGTCTCTATCTCTGTAAAATAAATAAATAAAAATCTTTAAAAAAAAAAAAAAAGTGAATCACAGCTTTACATTAATCGCTCTTTGTGATACTTGGTTTTAGAGGAACTTGTAGGGAAAACAGCACTGGTGGAATTGTCCACTAAAGAGTGAAAAGAAACACAGCAACTATAATCACAATGATGATAATTATGACAGCATAATATGGTGTATTGAATATTCACTATACACTAAGCCCTTTAAACGTATTTTCTTAGTTAATTTTCACAACAATCCCAAGAAGTAGGAAATACCATTTCTAGCTTTGTTTTAACCACAGATTTAGAGACTTGAGTTAATGATACTCATCAGTTCCTGGCACACTTTCATGACTGGCCTGTGCACACAAATCCCTCCTTTTTGCCAGGCATGCATTTTTAATGTTTTCTTCCTTTATTCCTAATCTCTGTGCTCATTATCTTCCTCACAGGCAAATTAACACTTAACTGTATCAGTATATGTCCCTGGATAAGCATGTATTCATCTATCTTTGCGAAGCACAGAGCTGTATGTGTTTTTGCTTTATGTAGCTGCTATTAGATGTTTCTTGTATAGATTCATTGGACACTAAGTTACAAGCTATACCCGTGGTGCTGTTGGTTCTAGCCACTACACGGAGCGTTGTCTACCACATTTTACCGAGCCCTTCCCCCATGATAGGCATCTGTGTTATTCTCCCCACTATCAAAACTCGGCACAGTGGTGAACACACAATGGGAATCAACATTTGTAGGTCAATCATAGTTTAATATTTACAAGTTCGTGCTATTAAGGTATAACCTTAATATCTGGGCAAGCTGTACTTTAGATCATACAGATTTTTTAAAAAGCTGTTGAGAGCAGTTGTAGGTACACAGCAGAATTGAAAGGAATGTACAGCATTCCCACATAGCCCTGCCCCCCACATGTTCACTGTCCACACTATCCCTGGTTGTCCTTAACCTCACTAGAAAGCTACATTTCTTACAATTGGTGAACCTACATTGACACCAGCGCCCATGCTTTACATGAAGACTCACTCCATGTTGTACATTCTATGGGTGTAGACAGCTCATAATGATGTCTATCCATTGTTACGCTGCCATAAATAAGAGCCCTCTGTGCTACCTGTTTAGCCCTCCCTTCCCCAACCCTTCATCTTTTTACTGCGTTCCTAGTTCTGCTTTTCCCAGAATGTCCTATAGTTGGAACCCTGAGTAGGTAGCCTTTGAAGATAGGTTGTGTTTGCTTGGTAGTGTCTTTCCTGGCTTCCCAGCTCATTCCTTTCTACATGAGTATTCCATTGTCTGGTTGCCCCACTGTTTTATCCACTCCCCTGGTGAAGGAAATCTTCGTTGCTGTCAGGTTTTGGTGATTAAGAATAAAGTTGCTGTAAATCTGTGTGCAGGTTTTTTGCATATACCGTTTTCAGCCCCTTTGGACACATAGCAAGGGGTGGGATTCCTGGATCCCAGGCTGAGAGTACATTTGTTTTTTTTTTTTTTTAAGATTTTATTTATTTATTCGACAGAGATAGAGACAGCCAGCGAGAGAGGGAACAGAAGCAGGGGGAGTGGGAGAGGAAGAGCTCATAGTGGAGGAGCCTGATGTGGGGCTCGATCCCATAACGCCGGGATCACGCCCTGAGCCGAAGGCAGACGCTTAACCGCTGTGCCACCCAGGCGCCCCAACATTTGGTTTTGTATGAAACCGCCACATAGGCAGATTTTTTTTTTGAAGGGCCATAGGTCAACAAATCTTAGTTTCACTAGGTCCTGTAAATTCTCAGCAGAGTGATTATAAGAGTTTTGTCGAATCAGCAGTGTGGGAAGGTCACCATTTCCACATCCTCCCTGCCTAATGGTATTGTCAGAATTTCTAGTTTTTGAAGCTCAGTTTATGTTTGTACACAGAGCGTCTAGCTGTTTCTAATTTGTTTCTCTGATTAGTGTGGAAGAGCACCTCTTTTCCTCTGTTAGCCATTTGCTTTTACTTTTCTCTGCGCTGCCTGGTCACTCTGCCCATTTTTCTTCTAAACATTCTCTTTTTCGTGTTTTTTCAGAAATCTTTCAGTTTCAGGTATGGATCAAGTTTCAGCTTATACGTTGTACATATTTTCTCCTGGTCAGTTACCCTCTCAAACTTTGTGGTATCCAACAAGTTGTACTTTTGATGTTTTGTTTAACAAGTGTTGCTTGCCCAGGGTTAGATATTCCTCTGTAAATGTTCTATATTAAATTTTAGTTTTGGTATTTGGGTATAAATCTAACTGAATTTCATCCTTGAAGAGTGAAGTATAGCTCTATTTTGTTTTGGGTTTTCTGAAACCAACTCTTAGACAAGAATTCCGAGATAATATCTTAGGAAGAAAAAAAAAAAATCAGTCAGGGAGTGGTTTGTGAAAAAAGGAAGAGACCCAGTGGAAGATGGGTCTTCCAGAAAGCTACCATGGTATGTAACTGGAGCGTAACACCACCCTGGGGTTGTGTCCCATTGAGGGAGAGTTGGACTCTTTGCCAATTTCAGGCTACCCTGCAGGCGGATGGGGTGGACTCTGGCCCTTGCAGAAAGCTCTCAGAGGGTGATTGCTGTGGGCTGCCAAAACCAAGGGGACTTGTCCTGGAACTTGTAACAGAGCTCATCATTTTCTAATTGATAGATTTTATGTTGCCATGTTTGTCATACGCCCTTTTCCTAGATGCATGGATCTGTTTCATGATCATCGTGTTTATGTACCTGCAGGCATATTTAAAAATCAGAACTGAAACTAATGAATGACGTTGCACATGAGTTGCTAGACTGTTTCCGAGATGCAATATTGGTTTGTTGCTCTCTTATTTCTTCCCCTTTCAGCCTTAGCAATTGTTAACGATAAGGGGCAGGATACTCCTGATTTTTCAAAGTCAGTTCTTCATTCAGCACATCTGTTACACTGATTCTTAATTGATTCTGTTGCATTTTCCATGAGATTTTATATCACTTGCAAAAAAGTTTTTCACCTTTCCATGTATTTACCTGTTTCTTTTTCATGTAATATTATATGAGCCAGGATCACTAGTACCATTTTATACAGTGGCAATGATTTTAAAAAAAATCATCTTGTATGCCTTACATAAGAGGAGTACCTCTAAAATATGTATGTGTGGAATTAATTTTACTGTTCATTCTGAAATTAAGTTGTCTTTTTCTAGATCTAATTTTCTGAAACTTTGTATTGTAATTGAATGTTAATTTCATCAAAGTTTCTATACCTGACAAAATAATGGCACTGAGTTCATTGATAGGAGTTATTTTAACAGATAAACAGATTGTATAATCACCCTTTGTATACCGGGAATGACTTCCACTTGAATATTGTATTTTTGAATTAGGTTCGTTGATATTTTTTTTAGTCTTCTAAACAAATTCAAACCTGTTTTCATTGGCAGTAAGATCACATTTCAAATACTTTTGTGAATGTATACATACATATATACCCAGGGATTATTTCATTTGGCACTTTGGTTCACAAGAGTTTTATACTAAAAACGTGTATTAGATATTTGATTTAAAACAATCTTGATTTTTAAGCAGACCTCTTTTCAACTATAAAAGCATTTTGTGCAATTCTCCATGTAAAATGCCCATTTCAGATCCAGATACCCCCCAGAAACATCCTGACATACCAGAAAGGGGCTTAGTGAACTAAATCCTTGGGCTCTTGAGATCACAGAGGCGTTTATTCTCCTCAAGTTTTCTCTGCCATCAAATGATCTGAGTAATGCACAGATAGGCAGTTATTTTTTCTAAGTAAAAAAGCATAAAGGTTTCCCTTGACCAGTCTTGCCCATCAGCTGTCTTCACATAACTCTGCTCATGCTTTCTGCAAAACCACTCAGGTGTTCCCAGCTCTACAGCTCATGTTCTTCCTCTCACTCTTTCCCACTTTGATCCCTGTTATATCACTGCCCCATCTGGTCAAGGTCATGGGATCCTCCTTGTTACACACCCATAGTCAATTATCAGCTCTCAGCTTTGTTCACCTATAAGAACCGTTTTTGATAATTGGTCCTATCCCCCCCCTTTTTTTCTTTTGAACCCATTTTCTTTACTGGTCGTTATGTTTGTATCCTCTTACATTTGTCACTCTATCTCATTTTCTGGTATCTCTTTTCCTGCTTGTCATCATTGAAGTGCCCCAGGATTGCCATTCTCCGTACTTCCCAGTCATTTGATACCGCTCCCTCTCCTGGTGTTCCCACTTGCTCCATGCTGTAAGTGCTATCTATACATAGTGACTCCACAACTTCTGTCTCTGGCCCACACCTCTCTCCTGAACTCCACTCTTGAACCTCCAACCGCCTCCTCCTCACCCGTGCTTCTGTCTAGCCAGTGCCCACCGACCTGCCCATGTTCCCACCAAACCTCCATATGTGGTGGCCTCCATCTCATTGGCTTGCCCAGTCCCCAAACCTTAGTGTCCTATTTAACTCCTACCATTGTCTCTCATAGATGATTAACCTGTTATAAAATTTCTCAAAGTACATTCTGACCAGTTCTTACCATTTTCACTGTAACCGAGGTCCAGTGAAGTTCTCTCAGTTAGATGATTGCAACGGGCTTCTGAGTAGTTTCCCTGATTCTGCTCTACTCAACACATGGCCAGAGTCCTCTTTATGCAAATGGGTGCTCATGTTAACCATCTGTCAAACATCCAGCTCCGTGTCCCCACTTGAGGCCACAGTCTTCTCCTGCATGTAGGCTCTTAGACAGGTTAAACCCCTGTTCTTCTCCTGGCCTCATCTCATGCCGGACTTCTAGCCCTATGCTTCTGCAGGCACACTGACCTCCTTCTATTACTGAGCACAGCTAGACTCTAATACTTGGGAACCCTACAGTGGAACGTCCAGCTAACACCTTCCAGTCCTTCAGGTTTTTGCTCAGATGTCACTTTGTTTTCATGGGTGACCCTCCTCAGCTTCAAACCTCCCCCACCTCCTCCTACCACTTAACATTCCCTAATCCACTTACCGGGATGTTTTTTTCCATAACCTTTCTAAGCTTCTGACTAAACATTTTACCAACTATATCTCTTTGTGTTGTCTAGGCTCCACTGCTAGAATCATAAGCTCCAAAAAGGCATGTTTTTTTTGTGTTTTTTTGTTTTGTTTTGGTCTGTTTTTCCCACCAATATATCCCAATAGTATAGAACAGTGCTGTCTCCCTGGGACAACAGTTGTGGAATTAACAGAGTATCTCTGGCTCATTAGATGCAGTCACTGTGGTGGTCACTCCACGGATGTAAAACGTTCTTGATCTTCGTCAACATGGGCTACCTCCCTGGCTGGGTTAGTTTGTCTTCTGCTGTGGGGCTTACAGGTATATTCTCCAGGCTCTGCCCCTCCCAGATACTCCAATACACCAAAAAAGAAATTTGGGGGGATATTTTTTACTGATCTAATTCTAAAAATGGCATGTTGGTTGTATGTATCTATAACTTAGTAATTGCAGTTGATAGCATGTGTAACTCCAGTGTGATATGACCGTCCTCCACCTTTAACTCTTTAGAGTAGGACTTGAAAATCACTCAACTTCTGTTACCAGAGAGAACTCCTAGAAAGCAAATGCAGTCAATATAAAGGTGATCTCCTTTCATCCGGTGTCTAAAATGGGAAGGTACTTGAGTAGTTATCGCTGGCTCCAAAACTTGTTCAATGAAGTTATCCATAACCTAGAAATTAAAAAAAAAATCCCTTGAAATTGGAGTTTTCTTCCTTACGGTTCATGCCAAATCACTCTATGAGGCATGAATAAAAAGAACAATGGGCTTATTCTGCAAATTAAGAATCCTTTCCTAAGAAAGAGGATCTATATGAGGCACGATGTATCATCCAAGTGTGAAGTAATAAATAGGAATATGGACCCAGCCAGAGACCTTTGCAATTAGGGAAAATACTGTTTGCTTCATCTTTTTGCAAGGTCGGATTCAATTAGCATGTTCAGTGGACAGTGGAGTCCTGGCTTTTCTTTACAACCTGTAATAGACTCAATTATTTTTCAGGGTTGCTTCCATTCTGTAAACATGCCAGTATTGCTTGGTTGAAAACTAAACATTTTAATGAGAACTGTAGCTCCTAATTCCTCTCATTTTTGGAAATCTCATATAGTGGCAGAAATTTCATACCAAGCATGATGAGTAGCCAAACAGTAAACGGTTTTGCTTAAATGTGCAGTGTATATCGAGTGTATACTTGGTGTACTAATAGACATTCCAACCTTACCTTTGGTCATTCCCTTTTTCTAAATCGGGGTGATCATTTTAACACAGGGTGATCATTTTAACATGCAGTCAGGCAGATTTGTGTTAAATAATGGACAGTCACTACCACATACCTCTATCAAATGTCAGTGTGACAAAAAAGTACACTAAAAAGTAGAAAAAGTAGGGAGTTCTGCCTATCAGCAACTGCGCATCTGTTCTCTGCCATAGGAACAGTCTACTGGAGAAAATTGTCGGGGCTCAGGCCTCGATTACAAATACGGTGATGTACTGTGGACAGGATCATTGATACCATATATTCTGTCACTTTTTTGCTATCATTTCTAGGGCCCAATTCCTCCCATATGGCTGTGAATTATGTAGCAGAAACCGACAGAAAAAAATGGAATTTCCTAAGTGAATGCCAAGTAAACATATAATTTACAGGCTGCTCTAGCAGATAGTCTTATCATTATTAAGCTGCTATCCTTGTCCACAGAAGATAGCAAACCAGGGTATTATCTCTTTGTTTCTGTACCTTGCTCATTCTGCCATACAGGAGTCCACATTTTAAAAGCTGGTAGTGTTCCAGAAGTTAATTTGTGAATCAATTGTTTGGAACTTGGAATACATTTTCTCATAGAAACAATATTAAAAATGGTTAGGTTCCCAGGACAACCTATAACATGCCTACTTAATCTGTAATAAACATTAATCTAGAACCTAACCAAGCTGGATCAAATAGGCTTGATTTATTAGTTTCAATGGGAATATATTTTTACCAGAGGGGGAGGCAGAACTCTGTCTTAGCTCCCACCCCCTCTCAAATGTACACACATAAGCATATCCCAGCTCCTTGGTACCTGGATTCTGAGAGTGCAGAGCTAGGCATTCTCCATGTATCTGTTGTTGGGGCTACTGCACTAGTCAGTCAAGGCTTCATCTGAGAGATGAAAAGGGGGGATTTAGGAAACTCTAAATATGGAAGCCTCAGGAGAGTGATATGTGCAAAATCACCAAAACACAAAAATGCAAAAAACAAAACAAAAAAAACAAACCCACAAACCAAACAAAAACACTGAATAGACTATGTAAAGAACTTTTGTTAGAGTGTGAGTCTCTTTGTTTGATCTCAGCTGGAGGTGCTCTTCAGGTGACTAATTGGTAGCTGCTCTGTGCTTGCCTAGGAGGGGCCATGAGTGCACCTAGGTATTGATTCTTAAAAGCTTTATTAGGGAAGTCTAAATCATGTGGCTTAAAATAGCAAAGTTTTATTGCTTGCTCCAATTACATATCCATTACATTTTGGCGGCAGGGTTTGGACGCGAAGTTCCTGATGAGTGTAATCACTCAGAATCCCAAGCAACAGCACAGCCAACATCACGATAGTTTCTGTGCATCAGGGAGAGAAGGTCCAGGGGGATCCCACTCTAGCAGTGAAGGCCTTAGCCTGGAAGTGGACCGTGTTTCCTTCAACTCATTAACCAGAACAAATCGTGCATCTTCCCCACCCAGAAAAGGACAAGGGGTGCTATTTTACTGTGTATCTAGAAGCAGGGTGAGATGCATGTCCAGGAAATAAACCAGAAATGTTTGTTGAAGTTTTTAAGACTGCCACAGGTAGATTAACAAACTATACCTAAGCAGGATTGAATAATTACTGTGCGTCTACTTCTAATTGTGAAGATCTCAGGTGCCAAGAGGATGATATTAAGCAAGGATTTCAAGCTCAAATGCCTGAATAATTATTGAGGTTGGATTCTGAATGTGTTTTCATAGGCTATTTTTACCTATATTATAGAATTATGTTTGTGTTACATTGAGCCAGCGGATTTTTCTCATAAGGAAAATACACTCTAACAGAAGGAATTGACTTGAAGTCTTCTCCTGCTGCCAATATGATGAAGAATCAATTTTGTGATTTTGTTTTTGTCCTTGGATAGCACAAGAGGATGCTTCCCCTGCCTCAGATCTTCCTCAGGCACCCTTGATCCATTTCCTTTCTTGTGCAAAATCAAGCATGCATTGTGAAGTGCAATTTAGTACAACCCATGGGTTCAAAAGCTGTCCCTCTGATTCTCATACCTTCTAGGGTCTGAAGGAAAATCCATCATGCAGGGAGTGCTTAGCACTTATTAGTCACCTGATTTCTGATCTGCTGAAAAACTTTTTTTCTCTGTTCAATTTACTATGTAGAAAATACTCAATTTTTTTAATTTCAAAATTCTGTGTACTGAGTTGTTTGTATTCCCCATAGTGTAAATTTTAATATTCAAGTAGAGGACTGCTTTTGAAATGAAAATAATATTTGAAATTTGATTTGAGATCATTTAAAATCTGATTCCTGGTATTTGCTGACAAAGTATCAGGGTTTTTGTAGGTGAAAACAAAAATCCTTTAATAAAATATACATGATGTTGGTTTTACCTTTTTAAATTATATATATATATATATATAATATAGTATATATAAATATATACACATATAAATATATACACATAATATTTAGAAGGAACTAAATATTTCTGAAAAATACTGTCTTTCCATATATATTAAAATTTAACATTTTGATTGCAGTGACCTGATCTTTTTTTTAACATGAAGAATAATTATGGCATGATATGATTGGGTCATTAAATCATTTGGATGTGGTAGTTGCATTTTTTCCATTTGTGTATGTGTGTTAGAGAATATAAATGTTTTACTTATCTGATAACATTGTTTCTTTTATTTATTCTTTTAGTAATTGAGCAAATATTTATTGAGTATGTACTATGTAACCACCATATAAGAGACATATAAAAACCCTACATCCAGCAAGGGTAATTTTAGTGTGATGAGATGGACAGTAAACAATTAAATGAGCCAAGCATATAATATGCCAGATGGTGAGGATGTAATGGAAGGAAATAAAATGAGAAAGGAGAATGGCCCTGTTATGCTTAAGTCTGATTCTTTGGCAAATTATACTTACAAAATTATGGATTGATTTGCTTAGAACCATTCTATTGCTTAAAACAGGCTGAGAGGGAAGCAGGAAAAAAAGGGAGATAATTTTCAAGAAAGGGATCTTACACTTAACGATGTGATGCAACAAATGTCTTCTCCTAACTAACATTTTTTTTGGATTGCACTCATCATTTGTAACTGATCAGAAAGCATGAAAGCACTTCTGTTCACCTAACGCAGCATCAGCGGGTCTGTCCTCCAGAAATGTGATAAAACCGAATACATTCAATCTCTCTCCCTTCTGTTTATTTTCTTGCCGGTCTTGGGTTCCTCCAGCAGGCTAAAGGGTTTCCATGCTGAGCTCCCGTCACTCATTTTTCAACTGTTACAACATGGTTTTTTTTGTTTTGTTTTGTTTTGTTTTGTTTTTAATGACAGAACAGGTTTAAAACCGATGAAATTTATGGCATCCAAAATAATAAAAAGGAGATCATTTGGGTTAGGGTGTAAATTAGAGAGCTGTCGTGCGCTCAGTTACAGACAACCACAACAAAGCAAACATGGCAATAAAGTGAGTAAAATGAATTTTTTGGTTTCCCGGTGCATATAAAAGTTATGTTTACACTATGATGTAGTCTGTTAAACATGCCATAGCATTATGTCTAAAAATATGTACATACCTTAATTAAATAGCTTATTGCTAAAAAAAAAAAAAATACTAACCGTCTGAGCTTTCAGTGAGGCGTAATCTTTCTGCTGGTGGAGGGCCTGTCTCGGTAGTGTTGGCTGCTGACCGCCCAGGGTGGCGGCTGCTGCAGGCTGGGGTGGCTGTGGCAGGTTCTTCGAATAAGACCACAGTGAAGTTTGCTGCATCGATGGACTCTTCTTTCATGAAGAGTTTCTCTGTAGCATGTGATGCTGTTTGATAGCATTTTACCCACAGTAGAACTTCTCTAAAAATTGGAGTCCATCCTCTCAAACCCGGCTGCTGCTTTACCAACTAAGTTTATGTGATCTTCTCAATCCTTTGCTGTCATTTCAACAATCTTCACAGCATCTTCACCAGGAATAGACTCCTGTCCGGAAACCACTTCTTTGCTCATCCATAGGGAGCAACTTGTCCATTCAAATTCTATCATGAGATTGCAGTGATCCGGTCCCGTCTTCAGGCCCCACTTCTGACTCTAGTTCTCATGCTGTTCCCACCACATCTGCGGTGACTTCCTCCCCTGAAGTCTTGAAACTTCAATTAGTTTTTACATAAAAAATAGTATCTGCGAAAGACAAAGCCACAGCACAGTAAGATGAGGTGTGCCTTCATTTCATCGCCTATTCTAGCACATAGACTTCCTACATTGTATGTCAACAAATAAAAATATTTTTTTTCACCACTGGCAGTGTTAGAAATGGAAATAGTCCTTTTCATCAACCATTTTGGAAGATTAGTTACTTCATTAAACATCTACTCTCACTTCAGTCACTGGGTTTGCTCAGATTTGAAAGGCAGTATAGAGGAGAGTGAGTCAAAAAATGAAACCCCAAAACTCAAATGAAAAAAGTGAATAGTCTTTATTTCCTTAAAGAACTTGCTATGAAAAACAAAACGAGCACACACAATGTGATAAATGATGACAAAGGAGTGCCTTGCGCTTTTCTGTGAAACATTCATGGGTGACATCCATGACTATATTTACAAAGTAAGAATAAAACCATGTTAAGGGTGGAATTATTTTGTAACCTGTCCAATTAAACCCAAGTGTAATAACTTCAGATTTCTGAACTAAAATGATGGAAATGGTGACCATTCTCAGCATGGAACAACTTTGGACAGGTATGGGCTGAGTATTTTGTTTGCTAAATTTTACGAGTGTCTTATTGTCTTTATGCTTAAGAATGAATATTATGAATGATAACCAAGCAGGTGTGTCAAGCTGATCTTGATAACTTATATTCAATTTTAGCTACTGAGCCTGATTCTCACAGTCATTGTTGAGTAATTGATATGTGTGTGGGGTCAGAGTATAAAATATCCTGATGTGGGTTGAATGTAATCCCGGAGGACTGGCACATTCCCGTTCCAAGGACACGCACACTGTGTGATCCATTGCCGGAGTCAGAATGCCTCTGCATGGAGTCAGTTACTTACAGAAGAGTATTTTTTTTTCTTTCCTGGGGAGACTGATCCACCCCAGTGTCTGATACAACACTAGGCTCCTGGTCAGAAGCGGTCTTAGAAAGGTCTCCGTAGCCTGTGGGTGGGGGGAGCTTATTGCCGCCCTCTGCTTCAAGATACCATCGTTAGACAACCCCTGACGATTCTCCTCTCTTCCAGACAAACTGCCCAGATAGGAAGCATCTTTAGTAGAAACTGAAACTGAAAATCAAAGTGTGTGCCCTTGTGATTCTGAATGGCAGCTAACTTATGGAACCAAAGTTTGTCTCGTCTGCCAGTGTCTTACCAGTATTTCTGGTGTAGCTCTTTTGGCAACCCTGGCTGTCTCTGACGAGACTTCGGTTTTAACAACTCTGAGGGATGACCGCCCATCTGATGCCACCTCCATGTAAATCTTGAAGACACCACATAAACTGTATCTTAGATCCAACTGTTAAAATGTCAAACTTTGATGACAATTCATCCAGCTGTATTTTGGCTGGTGTGAGTATTGACAAAATGGGAAGAAATTCAGTTTATGTAGATAATGCGCTTCCAACAGCAAAAGGCCATGCTTTGCTTGATTTCCTTAGAATAACGTAGGGCTGGCATCTTCTCTTTCCTCTACAAGATGAATCAGGCTGTGGGGACGTGTTTTCAAAGTGTTGGAATGACCCAGAGGGGAGATCTCCATGCTGCCTTTCATTCTGATGCTGAAACATAGTTCGCCTGAAAAAGAAAGCAGCTTTCCGGAAAGCAATAAATCAGTTGTACTAAGTACCGAAGACATTGATACATATGTCCTCAGTTTTGTTTTGTTTTTTTAACACTCCTGAATCCAAATGACACTAAAATTTATTTTTTTTATGTAAGTTTGCATCACCATGCTTGTGTGTGTAGCATTCATGAGGAGCTGTCACAGGCAGGCAGATGTGGTTCCTCTGATAGAATTCATATCAAATTCGGGCATTTCTCTCATTCTATAATCACACCATGCACGCTGCATTGCAGAGTTCTTGGTGACACAAGAGAATGAGGAAGCTGAGTTTGAAATGGAAAGAAAACCCAAGAGAAGATAGTTTCCTTCATGCCGTGTGCCTATCCAGATTCATTCCTTCTTTTACTTGATAGTGTTAAATAATACGAAGAAGCTAGATTTCATCGGCTAATTTTAAACTGAAAATTTGCAAGCTTGCTCACCTATTTGAGGGTTCCTCTATCCTAAATTATGTGAGCTAGAGGAAACCCAGACTGTATGTTTACAAAAATAAAAGTATTCAACTCTGACAAGTTTAACGTGTTCAATCTTAATTTTCTTAATTTATTCTATTCATCAAGGAGCCATTAATATAAGCTTTTTAAATTTTCATTGTGAAATTTTATAATCAGTACCTTTCGGTAAACTAAAAAGGATATCTGATTTTCATACATCATTTAATGATCTATAAATGAAAAAAAAATAATAGAGAATTGAATAATAGTTTGAAGATCAGATTCAACTATTTAGTAATGGGTACATTTAATGGATAGCTTAAATCAGATATAACAAGTCCTTAAACAGATTTAGAATATTTCAAAGTTAGAACCATAATACTTTGCGCATTAAAAACATGCAGACATACACATTTTTGTTTCATTTATTTATTTTTTTTTAAAGATTTTATTTGAGAGAAAAAGCATCCAAAAGCAAGGGAGGAATGGAGGCAGAGGGAGAAGCAGACTCCCCGCTGAGCAAGGAGCCTGACGACGGACTTGATCCCAGGACCCTGGGATCGTGACCAGAGTCAAAGCCAGACTCTTTTTTTTTTTTTAATTAATTAATTTATTTTTCTTTTCTTTTCTTTTCTTTTTTTTTTTTTTAAAGATTTTATTTATTTATTCGACAGAGATAGAGACAGCCAGCGAGAGAGGGAACACAAGCAGGGGGAGTGGGAGAGGAAGAAGGCAGGCTCATAGCAGAGGAGCCTGATGTGGGGCTCGATCCCAGAACACCGGGATCATGCCCTGAGCCGAAGGCAGACGCTTAGCCATTGTGCCACCCACGCGCCCCCAAAGCCAGACTCTTAACCGACTGAGCAACCCAGGAGCCCCTACATGCACGTTTTTAAATGGAAATAGTCACAATCACTTACAGTCTCTAAAACAAAGGCATTGCCAAATAAGTATTTTTTTAATTTGTCCATTTAACTTATTAGTGTTTTATAAAGATCTTTCCAGGTGGTGGTGGTGGTTTGTTTTGTTTTGCTTTGTTTTTTAGTTGTTCCTGCTTATTCATGTTGCGCAGTTTAGGAAACTGAAACTTAAGTAACTTGTTCTAGGATTTAGGACAAGTGTATGGTGAGCTAGAAACTAAAGCCATACATAGTTGGTAACCCTGAACTAAAGTTCTGGCTTGAATCAACTTTCCAGGACACCATACATACCGATATCTGTAAATAAGCACATCTGCAGAGACAATCATTTGATTTTTAGAAAATACATTGTAACACAATCCAAACATAACACAATAATCCGTCTCCTCACCATTACTTCTTCAATCCTATTACAGTTTGTTTTCCTTCTTGTAAAGTGTTGTATTTTTTATTTTCTACAGGAAAATGCAGTTTAAAAGATAGAGGTCTCATGCCCTAACCCTCAAATTCCAGCCCTCCAACCTATATTCTAAATGGCCATATTCTAAATGGTCATTTTGTCTCTTGGTTTTTCCTGAATCACGTAAAATAAGGGATTGGGACTAGCATTAGAGTCTCCTAATCCTGGCCATGTATTAAAATCTGGGCAGAGTATGCTTTAGAGGAACCTGTGTAATAATGGGATGGTGGTTATTTAAGAAAAATCTTAGAAATGCCTGTGAACTTTTTTTTTCTTCAAGATTTATTTATTTTAGAGGGAAAGAGGGAACATGAGCAGGGGGAGGGGCAGACAGAGGGAAAGAGAATCTCAAGCAGACTTCACGCTGAGCAGGGAGCCAGATGCGGGGCTCAATCTCAGGACCCTGAGATCGTGACCTGAGCCGAAACCAAGAGTTGGACACTTAACTGACTGAGCCACCCAGGTGCCGGCATGTGAATTCTTTGAGGGAAATCATTTCTGGGATTTGCTTTCAAAGAGTCTCCAGAAAGACAGAAGGAAAGAAAAAAACGAAGGATAACAGAAGGAAAAGAAAAGTGAAGGAAATAGAAATGGGATCCCCCCCCCCAAAAAAAAACTAAGGAAAAGAAAAAAAATGAAACTTTTTGTAATATATAAAACAAGGTAGTCCATACTTGTTGACTTTGGTTAATTGATACATGTGATTCGTTCTCTATACATTTTTGTATGGTTGCAAATTTCAATTAAAAACCAGCAAATGCTGGTCAGGCTCCAATTCTTCCAGTTCTAGAGATTTTAATTCAATATTCTGAATCTGTGGTTTCAAGTGTGGTGTCCAGGCCACTGACATTACCTGGGCACTTCTTCGGAATAGAAATAATGGGAGTCTACTCCAGAATCCTGAGGTTGGGGCCCAGTGAGTAGTGTTTAAAAACAAAACCAAAAAAATCCATGTGACTCTGTGCATAAATTTGAGGACTACATCTAAAGTCCCAGAGTGATATTCTATTTTAGTACTATAGGTTATCTAACATGCAGGTAGCAGAAAGAACCCCCAGACAAGGTGATCTCTGAACACAAAGGCCCTACAATTTCATTTCAAAAGAAAAGCTGAAATTCAATAGACACTAGAATACACACACCTTACCTCTTGGATTTGTTTTGCTCTGTGCCACAGATTCCTCAAACAAAAATAAGGGAAGTATTTTCATTGAAGATTGAATAAGGTAATGCATATAAAACTTTAGTGCCTGAGATAGGAGCTAAATGTTATTTTAATTTTTATTTTAGTTTCTGTTGCTCATTTATATTACTTTGCAAATGTCCTCTGCAAATTTCACTTATAAAAAGCCTGTAAAAACCACTTTTTAGAAAAATTATATTTTGTACTTCCTAATGTGACTTACACTAATAAACAAAAAGTTGCTTACCTGTAATGAAATATACTAGTATTTTCCATGAATATTAACTCCTATGCAAATCAAATAACAGTAGGTCTTTGACCACGTTACTTTGGCAGACTTATATCAACATTTATTTCCTTCATGACTGTGAAGAATGTCAAGACCATTGGAATGACATTGTTCCCTGCTATGTAGGAAAGAGCAGAATTTAAGCAAACTGTTGTTATCTCAGTGAGCAATTCTGTAATTACCTAAATGGATTCACTTTCCTTCAGTACTGAGTCATGGATCATTATCTATTTCAAAATATTTTAGCTATACTCTTACATTTACTTAGAATATCTGTCTCTAATATAGGGCGATATGAACTCCTAGTTTAGCCGAAGACTACATTTTGATCATTAACATTTTAATGGTTTTTTCAGGTAAGTGTAGGATTTGGTTGTCATTATTTCCTATTTTACATGGTCTTTTAGTCTGTCATTAACCAGATGTAAGCCATTAAACTCTCTGGATGTTAAGTTTTTTCATCTGTAATATGAATGTTTGGCTGCATTACTCTAAAACCTAAAATGTTGAATAATTGTAATAAGCAGACACCTGGCTTTTTGTTGTAAATACGTCCACAACTCGTTTTATGACCTTTGATAAGTCATGTAAACTTCAATCCCCACATACGTAAAAGTGAGGATGAATCCAATGATCTCTGAAGTCTTTTTCAAGTCTGTGCCTGTGTATGTATCCACCTAGGCTCCCCCTAGAAAATAGACTTTGAGAGAAAGTTACAGATTCTTATAAGCAAATAATTTTGAAAGCTTTGGGAGCCAAGCTTCTCACTGCTGGTGAGAAGTTTTAGGTAAGCAGAGAGAGACTAGGGTGATCCATGCATGAATTCGTATTTAGCTCAATGTAGATCTGGATGGATGCACGGAGAAACATGCAGGTATATGTGCATGCATTAGTGAGCTCACGCACAGTTCTTTGTTCAGGCAGTGAGTGGAGCCTGGAAGCCACCAGACTCAGTGGCAGTGTGCACCCTTGGTGCCCAGACCTTGGTTTCTAATGCCATTAAAAGCAAATAAGATTCCTTGGGGAAATGGCTGGTTCTAGGACTCAGGCAAGAAATATGTAACATGAGCCTGGAACATCTGATTTTTCCAGAAAGTCAGGAAGTTCTGAAAAAAAAAAAAGCCCACAATCATGGGATTATGTCAAAGGGACTCAGGAGCTTCCTGAAAGAGCTGCTGATGGCCAAATATGGAACAATTTGAACAACACAATAGAGTAATATTGGACTGTGTAACCCAAAGTATAAAATATCCTCACACCTATGCTGATACAAAGAAATGATGGAAGAAAGAAATGGGGGAGAAAAGACAGACCTCTCCTGTAGAAGGATTACGAGTAATTTATATAAATACTCCAGTCTCCAGAGGGGGAACATAACTCCCTTCTCCTGAAGTGTGGGCTGCTAGTGACTTCTCTCCAAAAAGGGCAAGAAGATAAATTTACAACGGATAAACCAGAAAAAACCTCTCTGAGCCAAATGATCATAATCAGCGACAGGTAGTCATGTTGATAGTATGTACTATTGATAAAGGATGGGCATGGCACATTACCTCTGTGGTCTTCCTCCCCAAAACCAGTCACCCCAATTGAACCATGCAAAAAATTTTTGCATTCCCAGTTGAGGAACAATCTACAAAATACCTGACCGATCTACTTCAAAACTGTCAAGGTCATCAAAAATAGTTTGAGAAGCTGTCACATCTAAAAGGCTAGGGAGACGTGACAACAACCGTGCAGTATCCTGGATGGCTTGCCGAACCGACAAAGCCGCAAAACGGACCCTGGGTACCAGCTAGAAAATCTGAACACAGTATGAACTTAAGATTAAAAGAGTATATCAGTATTGATTCCTGATAAATGAACCAGAAGGTAAGATTTTGATAATAGGAGAAACTGGGTGTAGAATATGTGGAAACCTTATAATCTATCCCCAATATTTTGGAAAATCTAAAAATATTCCAGGGTGCCTGGGTGGCTCACTTGGTTAAGCGCCTGCCATCTGCCTGAGTCATGATCCCGGGGTCCTGGGATCCAGTCCTGGGTTGGACTCCCTGCTTAGCGGGGAGTCTGCTTCTTCCTCTGCCCCTTCTCCCACTCGTTCTGTCAGTGTTTCTCACTCTCTCTGTTAAGCATCTTTAAAAATATTCCCAAATTAAAATTTTGTTAAAAGAATTTAATATTATAGATTTAAATCAGGATTTGTAATGTATTCACCACTTTGCAGGATATCAAAATTTTTTCTGAATGTTTATTGTTGTATTTTTTCACAGAGACATTATTTTTGGGTATTTAAACTTCTCCTAGTTTCAAAGACCAGACATTAGTACTGTTTCAGATACTGGCTTCGAGATATGAATGGGGGTGGTTGAAAATTACAGTTTTGTGTTTAAGAGGCTTTGGGTATCTTGATAATATGTTCCTCTGAGGAAGATAAGAAAAATGAGGCAACTTCCCAGTGTGCGAAAATTGTCCCTCCAGGATTGCAGACACATCGGGNAAAAAAAAAAAAAAAAAAAAAAAAAAAAAAAAAAAAAAAAGAGGCTTTGTAGGTATCTTGATAATATGTTCCTCTGAGGAAGATAAGAAAAATGAGGCAACTTCCCAGTGTGCGAAAATTGTCCCTCCAGGATTGCAGACACATCGGGAATCTGGCTTAATGCGAGATGTGCAAGGATTTTGAACATTTTCTGTACGGATGTCCCATATTTCTATTTTTAACTTCACTCATGACTGTGTTATCATTCCATTTGGCTTTTATTAACCATGTTCTCTATGCTTTGGAAGAGTGACGTTATTGCAAATTAGCAACTGCAAAGATTAGTGCTAAACTGTACATAGATAATTGAGAATTAAGCAATAATATTGTATTCTAGGGATGAGTTATTTTTTTAAATGAAAAAAAGTAGTGATTTCCCTGGCTTGTTTACAGTAGTAGAGCACAGCCGGTTTGCTGGGACACTTCCTACATCCTCTCTGCTTTCCCTTCGCAGCTGACAGCTCTTCCGCTCACCTCTCTCTCCCAGACAGCTTGCCTTAGGTCTTAGTCTCGCCTCACCCCTCACTTTCCCTACACTCTCCCTCAGGGAAGCTGATACTGATAAGTCAGCTTTGACTCTGAAAAAGATTGATTCACCATAGGGTGTTCATTTCTCCTTTACACCATTCTTCACTATATTGTTTGGATGTACATATGCAATTATAGTAACATAACTAGAAGAGAGGAATGTGATCATTATTGTTAGTGGCCTTCTTTCTTAATCCAGTTAACACCTCTCCCAGAATTATTCAGAGAGGGGATTGGTTACCTCTGACGATCTGATTCCCTTACCTGCCCTCTATCTATTAAAAACAACAACAAAGCAGGATAGCTTGCAAATTTCCAGTGGCTCAGTTCCAAATGATGAAGAGACATTAACATTTAATGCATTCCTACAAACTGCTTGGTGCTGCTCTACCTAATAGATCAGTGGAGTTTAGGGAACAGGTCAATATGGTTGTAATAATCAAGTGTACCAGAGTTTATGGTGGAGAAAACTTCCGTTTGTTTTTTTTTTTTTAGTAAAAATATCGTTTCTGGGGTATGGGCTTTTGATGACCAATGTTAAGTTCCCCATTAATATCTAGTCAGTTTCTAATGTAGAGTCTTCGTGGGGTACCTCGGTGGCTCGGTAGGTTAAATGTCTGCCTTCAGCTCAGGTCATGATCTCAGGGTCCTGGAGGGAGCCCTACATTGGGCTCCCTGCTCAGTGGGGAGTCTGCTTCCCCCTCTCCCTCTGCCCCTCCCCGCTCCCCCTGCTCATGTCCACTCTCTTTCTCTCTGTCAAATAAGATTTTTTCAAAAGTCTTTGTGATTGTACATATAGAATAACTTTCAGGAATTAAATCCTTATTGTTGACCTGATAGAATCTCAAAACTTGAATTTTGTTTGAAAATCCTGTGAGACCTCTCTTTCCAGGTGGATAGAAGTTCGTCTTATCTGGGATCTCAATGGAGCCTAGAACAAATGAAGCCATCACTTAGCCCGGAGATAGGAATGTCCAAGGAAAAGTCACAGAGGGGTGGCCCATGGGAAGGGATCAAGGGATTAAGAATAGTGATGAAAATTAAGTCCAGACATGAAGATCAACTGTTAGGAAAGATCAGTTGCTAGGAGTTATTAGACACCTGGATAGAGTCCAGTAGACAAGTGTGGCTGAAAAGGGATGTTAAACATAAGGGGGGAGGAGTCACAATTTATAGGAATCATGCCTTGCAAGAGAGACTGGTACTTGACCTGTTGTTTGTACCAGGAGCATCAGGAGAAGCCCCTCCTGCCCGAATTACAGACAGTAGGAAGAAACCAGTGTCTGTGGCAGCAGCTCTCTGTTGCCCAGGGCACTTTTCCTGAGGAAGCAGATGTGGTCTCAGACATACAAGCAGGCTGTGCATTCGGCAATAAAATATTGGAGCCGACACATTTTAAATGGTAGCGGAAAGTGACGTGAGAAAGAAGACCTATTTAGTTGCCGTTAGAGAAGGAATGTGATGCAAGCATAGGCCATAGTAACAGGCAAGACTTCACATCTGAAAACTTTTTATTAAGGAAAACATCAAGCTGTGCTCTCTGAAGTTCTAGATTCCCAGAATTGATTCCTCAGTAAATGTGACAAAGTTATAAAGGCTGATGTGAAATTGTTCTGTTATATAAAGCACAGGAAACCTTACAGAATTAAATACAAGACATGTGTTTTTGTTTGGGTTTTTCTCCCCCCCCGTTTGGAAATTTGGTAAATAAATTGCCAATGCTTTTTATAGATCCTGTCCCATAATCAGAATGCATTCAAACAAGAGAGGTCAGTAGGCGGCTTTATGATTTGTGGCAGCTGCATATATTTATAAATAAGGAGTCCTTCAACTATCATGGAATGATGGAGGTTAAAATCAAACTAGCCAGCTGTGTCCTGTATCACAGTTGACAGCTAGGGGATATGTTGTTAGTGTATTCCTATATGCCAAGAATTCTCAGACTTGTCTAGCAGTGGAATTTTCCCATTCAAACAAAGCCTTTTGTGTAGCTGCAATGTATAAAATGGATAAAAGTGGAACGCTTTGATTGAAGCTGGTGAGGGTGAGAGGTAGAATTTTGACTACTTCGCCTCCCCATCAAACTCTGCCGTGGTACCAAGTAACTCAGGGGGATTCTGGGATTCTCTGGAATGTACACAACTTCCAGCTCCCAAAATACTGCATTCGTGTACTACAATTATTTTGTTGCATGTCATTTGAAAGCCATTGGGAAATCATTGAATTTCTCCCCACCCCACTAATTTTAGAGAGAAATAATGGCACATGGTAAAAATGCAAATCTAAATAAATAGGAAAAAAATTATACAAAAACGAGGCTGCTACCCATGTTATTTCCCTGTCTCCCAGGGAATATTTTTTATAAATATTAAATTAAAAAAATAAGTTTTCCCAGATATATTGCTTTGTACGAATCTTTCCAAAAATATTCCATGCAAATGCTTGCAGACATATGTGCATATATACACCCCATGCCCCATTTTTTATATGAATGAGAAAGTAAAAACCATACTGACTTGTACTTTGCTTTATGTACCTAAGAATAAATATTTGAGTTCTCTATGTATTTGGGTACATGCTTATATCTATTAAACATTGCATAAAATTTCAATATTTGAATGTTAATATTTTACCAATTAACAGACTGTCCATTTTTAGACTAAAATATTTATTACAGTGATTTAATGACCATCTTTCCAGAAATATTTGCAAATGTGTGCAAACAGTTATGTAGGGTAGAGTCCTAGAGGTGTATGCTGGAGAGTTATTGCAGAAACGCCCTCCAATGAGCCGTGGAGACCCACATCCACGGTGATGTGAGAGGGAGGAGATACCTCCAGCTCCCCCAGCACGTGTCGGATCATCACGTCTATTTTATCTCTGCCAGATATCTGAAAACACTGCATCATTTTTTATTTTAAGTTGCATTTTCTAATAGCTAGTAGACTGGGTGTATTTTCATATATTTCAAAGCCATTTCATTGATTTTTTTATATAAACTGCCTGTTCATGTCAGTATCCCAATTTCTAATGAATTTATAAGAACCTTTCTAATATTAAGAAAACTACCTCTTTTTATATGGTTTAGAAAAAAGTCCAAAGTTTTCTTGTTTTTTAAATCGTATTAAGTTCACATTTAACATTTTCTCTTATGGTTTCTGGTTTTGATGTAAAAACTAATTGAGTTCTTATTAATGTCAGACATTTTTTGTGTGATATCTAGTGGCCCAGATAAAATGAACCATTGAAAGAATTTTCCTTTGCTTCTAGGAAAACAGGACATAATTTGGAGTAGTAGTGTTTCTTCCCTTTCAGCAATGAGAGATCTATATAGTCTTTTATTTTTTCTTTCTTCATTCATGGTTGTGAGTTTCATGGTGGAGTTTAATAGTCAAATTTGTGTTTGCCATCATTTTTAGTATATTTTATCCTCCATTTTACAGTATGTTTATCACTACAGATTCATAGTTTATTGAGCGACTTGAAAATAATGCAATTTTATATGCCTATGTAGATTTAGATCTGTATGCAGGAGTGTGTGTGTGTGTGTTTGTGTGTGTGTGTGTGTGTGTGTGTGTTGGTCAGTGCGGGGAGGAAGGGGCCAGAAAATCTGTTCCAAGCAGCAGTAAAGTTATTAACTGAGACAGAAATTTAAAGAATCTTGTACTTAGAAGCATGTGTGTCCTGGTTATCCATTTCTATATAATAAACTGTCACCAAATAATATGTCATCATTTGTGATTTTGGTGGTTGGTGGGCGGAAGTAGGTTGTTGTCTGTGTGGCCCCTTATATACATGGAGCTGAAGCTGGCACCCTCAGAAAGCTTCATGACCCCCGATCACTTGGATTGAGATGGCTGGACTGACGAGAATGGTCCTGTCTCTCTGTGTGACCTCTTCAGGTGACTAACTTGACCTCCTCCATAGCCTGATAATCTCAGAAAAGTTGGATTTCTTACACGGTGGCTTAGAATTCCAAAAAAATTCTAAAAGAGAAAACCTAGACCTTGATTCTCAGTGAAAGGACCATCGGAGGATTGGGGATCATCTTTAATCTTAGATGCCATGTAATGAGCAGATATTACTTTGGATGTTACTTATGACTACACACACACACACACACACACACACACACACACACACACGTTCTCTGCTCCACTGCACTGAATGTAACTCTGCGTGCACTAAAAGCATTTCATACCCCTTACTCCATCTCCTCACAGCTGTACTGGATGGCTATTATAATCCCTCCACCTTCGTTGTTGTTGTTGTTACATATTTGAAAATAGTTTGTTTTCGGTTAGGTTGCTTAAGCGTTAGTGATACAACTGGAATTTTAATCTAGTGATTTAAGAACTTTTTACCCTGGAAATTGCTGGGATAGTGTGATTTTTTGAGGAGGGGGTTGGGCAGGGAATGCACCTAAATGCTCATAGATTCACAGAATCATAGAAATGTTGACTATGGTAGAAATTTATGGATTATTTTAACCTCATTTTTTCATGATAAAGAAATGGGTTTTCAGGAAAATTAGACCTGCAGCGTGACAAAGGTCAGCGGTTGCAGTCGGACAGACATGACTTACAGTCCTGGCTCTGTTCTTTCTCGCTGCGAGCCTCTGAACACGGGCAGCTTCAGTTTCTCTGTCTGTTGCAGCATCAAACCTGCCCCAAAGCTTAAAGGCTTCACACAACAAAGGTTTGTTATGTCTGTGGACTGTGTGGGTTACCTGGGAGGTTTTTCTGCCAATCTCACTTAAATTTTCTCAGAAACTGCTTGTTTGCCTGAGCCCGAGCTGAGTTGTCTGGAATCTTTGCGCTAGTGGTCTTCCATTGCAAGCTTCCTCACTGCATGGCACCCTTAGGGTCCCAGAGAGTGAAAGGCAGAAGCTGCATTCCCGTTGAAATGAGGCCCTGGGACTCCCCGTGATGTTACTTCTCCCACCATCTACTAATGAAACACCAGATTCAAGGTGGGGTGACATAGGCTTTACTTCCTGATGGCAGGAGCTCCAAATAATAATATGTAGCCATGTTGCATCTACAACGGTCTCTAAAGAAACCCAAAAATGTCATAACAAAAAGTAATATACATAAAATGCCTACTGCAGTACCTAGATTTTCAATACGTTTTCAACAAATAACTTGCTGTTTGGGGCTTTATAATTGTTATTTTTTGAGGCCTTCTTGATGACCAGTTTTTGGCAAATTCAGTTTGTAATCGAATTCTATGACACACAGTTGTATTCTTCAGACAGTGGCTCTGGTTGGTACGTGTTTCAGATGCCGCTTTAAAGTTAAAATTAATTTAGTTTTGGACTGCTACCTCCTGTTCCTACCCCTAAATTCCCCATCTCCCTTATTCCTTGGTTTTCTGTCTAGCAAATACTCCCACCTCACGTAAATACACATTCATCGATTTCCTCTCACTTCTAGGATGTGATCTTCAAGAGATGAGCAACTTTGTATGCTTGCTTTCCTTCTGGAACCGGGGGGACTAGAAACTAACTGATAGGTAACAGGTGTTCGATAATACATGTTGGGTGAACAGATACCAGAATGAATGATTCCACCTGTTGCTGAACCCATGCCATGTTAACCAAGAGTGGCAGAAACAATTGAGCATGGCCGACGTGGATTTTCTTGTAAAGCTGAATTAAAACTTGTTTAACCTCAGTAGCTTTTTGAATATTTGGTTTTCTTTTGCTGACATTTATATTTCAGAGAGCCCTCCCCACCCCCAAGGGAAAAAAGTCACCACTGAGCAACTCATCATTCCTTTGAGTATTTTAAACTTTCCTGAAATAAGTCAAATGCATCATAACCGCAGATAACTTTCTTTTTTAAGCATAGTGGTTTTTTGTTTGTTTTTTTGTTTTGTTTTGTTTTGTTTTTGTATTTTTTAGCTCTTGCTAACTGTCAGAGAACTTGTATGATATTCAGGAAACCCCACCAATCCTAATAAGCCTGAGTTTCCTCTGAAATACTGTAATGACTGTTTTCTCTTTACATACTTGTTCAAGGAGTCCGATTTGGAGTGATTGTTTAAAAGCATCTATGACTAATGATACCTTGTTATAAAGGGCTTTTTTTGTGTGTTGCAGTTAATATAGAAAGCAGGGTGGATTACTTTGCTTGAAATCCAAAGTGAAAACCTAAGAGGCTTCATAATAACATAAGATTCTTATTTTAAGTCATTCTCAGTGGAAAATACTACTTTACTAAAGTCCCTCTCTTTAAATGGGACAAAATGACTTAACACAGAATATGAGATTTCAAGATAAATATTGTATAAATACTATTTAATCGCACTTTTATTAATTTAGTTGATGCAAGTGAAGATAATTGATCTCAGTAAGCATTAAACCTTTCAATGTTAATTAGGCCTTTTAATTAACAGACATTAAACCTTTTTAAAGTAAAGAATATAATGTAAATATATGCTTTTTTCATGCATTTTTTCCCCTAAAGAGTCTGGAGGGTTCTTTGAAAGTAAAAAGGTCTTTAAAGAGTGCTTCTCTGTCATACTTAATATTATCCTAAAATATTATCCCATTTATAAATTGATCTCACTTGATTTGAATAGAAACAATGAGGAAGGTAAAAGTGATATTATCGTGTGCATTTTTCAGACGAAATTGATGAGATGAGGCTCAGAGAATTTCCATCACACATGCGAGGTCCACAGCTGGTGTGGGGCTCAACAAAGACTAGAATCTGGGTGGTCTGCCTTCTCCATGGGTTCTCCTTCTAGAACCACAGCCTCGACAGCCTCGACACTCGTAACCTGAGACTTCATAAAGTCCCCACAAGAACCCTATAAAGTAGGTGCTATTAGCCTCATTTTTCAGATGAGAAGATTGAGGTTAAAAGGGGGCACATAGCTTGCCTTAAGGTCCTAGAGCTGACCAGTGGCAGAATGGGCAATTGAGCCTAAGTTTTTCTGCGTCTGTGATGCATGAGCTTTCCTTCATGCTCCTTAACCTTCCTTGCTATGTTACACGGACACTCACTTCCATTAGTGTTTTCAGGACCTTACCAAAACCATCATTGCACCAAGATTAAGGGCTTGAGCTGGTATGGAGTTGTATATGTACTGTCTATATATCACCCTTCCTCCTCCAACTAGCCATCTCCCTCTCTCTTTCCTGGTTTTTGTGGTTTTGTTTTTAGAAATTCTTAACCTCTGTACCAGCTGGTGCCAAATGGAAGATGTTGATGTGCTATGGTGTCATTTGCTCCTTTCCCAGTTCAAGGTGCTCACATTTTTATTCTGAATGAAATTACCTCATTGATTTTTCAAATCCCATAAAGTAGAAAGCCTAGGACAGTGTGAGAATTCACCACTGGGAGTGAGGACTTTAAAATGATTTGTGACTGTTCTTCAAATAGAACAGAGGGGGTTAGGAGTTATTTCCTGTAAGGATGATGCTGATTTTATCTTTTTAAAAATCTTGCCAGAATAGAAGCTATATTCATTCTTCGCAAGTCAAAATACCTTTGTCATATATATGGGTGCTAAGATTCTTTTTTAAATCATCTTTCTGAGAGTTATTTGGCCAAGAATTAGAAATAGACTACATTTGTGAATAAGTGGCTATTGGTTCCAGTTACTCAGTTTGAATTCATTAAAGACAGAATGAACTAGAACGCCCTATAGTTCTGTTCTGGAGGCCATGGATTGAATTAGCATAGAGATCAAAATAACAGTTTTCCTTTCAGGTAGAGAATCTAGTTCTTTTTTTTTATATACACTCCTTGTTCTATTAAGTGGTTAAATATATATCACTTTAATTATACTGGGATTAATTATTTCAATGTCAACACATTAATTCTCTAACATTGAATTAGAAATAAGATGAAATTTGTTAAGAGCTTTTACTATAAGAATGCATCTGAAGGATGGTTAAAGCTCAAGGTCATGGACCTAAAGGGGAATGACTAGGGCACACAACATGACCCAAAAAATCATGTTTAATTTAAATCATTACATAGTTATCAAATATGGACCTTTAGATAATTTAATTGAAAATACTTATCTTAAAAAAGGTCATTTGGGTTTAGGAAAATGCAATGTTAGAAGGGGAAAAAAAGCTTATAAGCTGTGAAATATCATGGCCTGTAACCTTTCTTGAGTCACTGTATTTTATATACAATATTATTTGCCTACCCATTCACTTTCTGTAAATGTACAGAATTTTTTTGTATCATGTAATTCCTTGACTCCCTTAGGCTTTATCATAAGAGTATGTGTTACAAATTTCCTACATTTAAGGTGATTTTCACTTAGGATTTAAGGTAGTTAAGTCTGTGAACATGTATCCTTTACAGATATCTTTGATCCACAGTGGGTGTACCACATGACCAACCATGAAGAGGAGATTCCCAAATCTCATCTATTCCAAATCTTAATTCCATTTACCTTTAGACTTGTTGCAGCTGACTGAGGGTCCTGGGAGATCTTGCTCTTCGGTGCAGTAAACTTTACACGTGCTGATGTCCCGCTGATGTGATATAGTTCCACTAACAGTAGAGCTTTCCCTGCCGATACCTACTTGACTGTTTGATCTTTTTAGTTTAATAAATGTTTGATAAGTTCCCGGGTGATGATGAGGAAACCAAGCCTGGTCCATTCATTTGGATTTGAAAGACTCGAGGTCTCCACTGTATTTGCCCCCATGGGAGCTCTCTTTATGTTAAAAGAAAGCACTCTTTTTTGGAGCAACTCGGGATACACACGGGGCGATTATTAGTTTGTACTTTCATGGCTCTTTCTTTTAACTTGTTCACGATGCTTTCTATTTGTAATCAGCCTTTTGCTTCTGTCTCTGAAGCTGCTAATACACGTTGGCAATGAGAGCACGTGGCAGTTCTTATTTGAAGCTTGTGTAGAATTCTTCTAGGACTTAGCAGTATCTTCGCTCCTTGAATGCATCCGCTTGCTTTAACTGATCTTGTGGGAGCATCTGCTCTTTGTACTACATATATGCTAATTGAAATGAATAATTATTTTGCTTTAGACACTGCCTCTGCCACAGCCATAGCTCTGATGACGTTTGGCACTCTGTGTCCGTGAGTGTGTACAGTGGCCGAGTGTCCCACCAGACTCCACCCTGTGTTATTGGTCAGTTGGACAAACATACCAGAGAAGGATGTACCTTGAAAGGAGTTTTAGAAGTTTCAAATGGCATTTTTGGACCCTAGGTTTTGTCTCACTGGCTGGATCAGAGCATGGGAAAATTTGACAAGATGCAAACGAACACATATTTCTTGGTCATGTGACTAGCAGGTTGTAAGCTCTAGTGTCTGCTTTGTTCAACTTATCAGTGATAATTGGATTAGACCTCTTGCAACTAATGTCCTACACTTTTCAGATCATCACCTAATTCCGGTGCCTCCTTTAAAGGGTACTAATGATTCAAACCCTGACACGTTGACTCCACATAAACCTAGTAGTCCACCTCCAGAATGTTCATTTAACACCCCTGGAAAAAACATGAGCCCTGTTTTTCTGCTAAACACCCAAGCCTTACTGGTTTGGGTCTTAATCATGGAAATGCACCTTATATAGAAGCATGCTTAATCAAGGACTTGGAGTGGCAGGATTCAGGACTGGTTTTAAAATTTCCCAAGTAGATCTGGAACTAACAATAGAATTGGACAACTGAGACCACGATGTACTGTAATCTATTTTTATGAGAAATTCTGACTCGTTGACTTTCAATTTATTTAGTAATCCAACTGTGCATTGACTGTTTAATCATTTACTCAAAACGTTAGAGAATGGTAGGTTTGTTCACATTGCATGAAACTGATGAAACTATATTTTTGTGAAATATATTTATGGCTGTGAGAACTTCTAAATGTTACAGGGTTTAAATAGGCTTCCCTTAGAGTGTTTCTCTAAATTTAAATTTTGTGTTTTTTTTTGGTTTTGTAGTTGACTGCAGTGTGATAGATATTATCTAGATAAGAGAACCCCTTGATGGAGCAGGTCTGTTACACTGTTAAAAATATAATTTCTGGGGCACCTGGGTGGCACAGCAGTTAAGCGTCTGCTTTCGGCTCAGGGCATGATCCCGGCGTTATGGGATCGAGCCCCACATCAGGCTCTTCCGCTATGAGCCTGCTCCTTCCTCTCCCTCTCCCCCTGCTTGTGTTCCCTCTCTCGCTGGCTGTCTCTATCTCTGTCGAATAAATAAATAAAATCTTTAAAAATATATATAATTTCTTTGGTGAAATTTATAAACATGCTTCTTGAAGAAATATACATTTTAGGAAAGGGAAAAAATGTCCATTCTAAAAGTGAAAGTCTCTTTTATACCTTTTCCAAACCTAGTTGCTACATTTTTCTTTGATGCCCTCCAGATTTATGTCTTGAAAAGGAAAGCAAAAAATTTGTATCTGGAATTTCTGAACATATTCAATTATCTTGGATAATTTAAAATTTTTAATCAGTGTTTTTGTAGTTTTTCTCATTAAAATATTTCAGTACATGTGTAAATAGTCTGCAGTTCTTGAAGTGTTTTATTTTGGTTAAATGAATATCAAATCCTTTGATAATGTGTGATGAAGGAATTCCAGTTTTCTGTCTTATATTTAATCAAATACTGACATAATTTTAAAAAATACTTAATAAAAAACCCCAAATATTGACATAATGATGGAATTATCTTTTTTGTCACCTTTTCATTGGTTGACTTTTGAATCTTTGTATTAACAAAATATCAAATAAATTACATGGAATTCCATGCATAATACAAAATTTGATATCTTTTCAAGTTGCATAAACAATTTGAGTTTACATTGTATAATCTTACCAAAACATAATAGACCTTAGATTGTAGAATACAGTATTGTTAGATCTGTAACAGACAATTTCTAACTTATTTGGTTTTGCTTTGTCAAAATCATAAACTGTTAACTGTGATGAAGTGTAAGAATCATGTGGATTATTTTATTTTTGTTTTTATTATTTTCCAAATGCAAATGTTAACAACTTGCCAATATGGCCAGTATTACTTATAAAAGTGTCACAAGAAGTGGTCACAAATTTAAAAAAAAAAAAAAAGTTGGAATATTTTCTTAGGTAGACTAGTTCAATTAGAATAAACCTAGAGAAAATAAGAAAGGACTAAGGGGAGAAAGGAAAGCAGAGGGGGGAAGAGTTATTTATTACTTCTTACCAAAAAATAGATGATTCAAGTCAAAATCATTGGTTAATAATGATTTGTTTCTCCATCAGATTATGAGTGTTTAAGATTTCCTTTATAACCAACCGTAAGTTGAGTGTTCTCATTTGTGATAGTTACAGCTTGAGTATTGCATAGCCCTCCTTTGTGGTTAAATTTTATTTTATTTTATTTTATTTTTAAAGATTTATTTTTGAGAGAGTGAATGTGTGTGTGAGTGGGGAGAGGGGCAGAGGAAAAGAGAGAGAATCTCAAGCAGACTTCCCACTGAGCTCAGAGCCCTACACAAGATTCGATCCCATGACCCTGAGATCATGACCTGAGCTGAAATCAAGAGTCAGACGCCACCCAGGTGCCCCTGAGGTTAAATTTTAAAACATGAATGTATTAAATTTTTAAAAAGTAAACTTTAAACAATTTATCAAATCATACACTGGTAGTATGAAATGTTATGAGTCTGAGTTTAAACTTTGGGGACAGAGTTTTCTCAAAATCAGAAGAGTTTCAGATCTTCTCAAAATCTTGCCAGCACTCCCAAAGGGCATAGCTGGTGAGTAGAACACTACAGTCCAAGACTGACCTGGAATTCCTTCCACAGGCACTTACTGGCAAGAGATGTAAACAAGTCAGTGGATTATCATTTGGTACTTTACTACCTATTAAGGAACCATTTTATCTATATAGTGCATTGGGAATCTGAAACATTCTGTACTCTTAATGCTTCTTTATATAATAACAGATACTTATATACTGTTACATGTGCTGTTACATGGTTAAAACATAATCGTGTATATTCTAGGATATATTTTAATATGCTATTTCGAGCATGTTCTCTCCATGGTTACCTATGGACTAAAGGTCTGGTTTCTCCGTTATAAGAGGGAGTGACATGGGCTCTAGTTCTCTTCAGCCCTATCAGGTGTGTTTTCAAGGGTAAGAAATAGTTCAGGGCAGCAGGAGATGGGGATCAAAGCACATCGATGTAAGTGCTTGTGAGCATCACAGAGATTTAAGCAGCTGCTTCAGAACCCAAGGACAACCTATAGCCAGCTGTGCCACGGGAACTCATTCCCTAGTCAGGGCCCGCTGCAGTGACAGGATGAAGCTCCTGCAGAGGGATTCATGGCCATGGCCTGACTTTCTACAAATTTCCAGAAACGTAGTAGTGTAAATGACACAGATTTGTTACCTTTGAATTCTATAGGAAATAATCCAATGCAGGTCTCATTGGGCTAATAGCAAGACATCAGCCGGGCTGTGTACTTTTTTTGGAGACTCTAGCTGGGACTCTGTCCCCTTCTGTCTTCAAAGCCAGCAGTTGTGGGTGAAGTCCTTCTAAAGCTGCGTTACTCTGGTGTTACTTCTCTGTTTTCCTTTTCCACCTGTCAGGACCCCCATAATTGTTTTGGGCCTTTCAGGACAATCCAGGATAATCTTTCTGTGTTAAGGTCTGCTGATTCTCCTTTTTTCCTGTAACATACTTGCAGGTTCCTACGGAGACTATTATTCTTCTCACCTGCTTTATTACTGATCATCTGGCTTGTAGTGTCAGATAGCTCTTAAACTCTTTAAACTGTGGGCTAGAACCAATTTGTTCACATATTTCTTAATTTATTTCCCTATGTATTTTTAGTGTTTTTATCTATTATTGGCCACTGAATATTTGGACAACTGCAACACCATCACTCACTCTGTAATTCTTCCAGCCTCCATACCACACCTGTCCTTTCATGAGAAGTTGATAAGTTGAGGGTAATAGACATGCCTTTATTTTTCTCACATGAGCACAATTTCTGATTTGTCTGATTTTTCACCCGTCTGACTATCTCTGTCTCACTTCTTTTATTCTCTTTTGGCAATAAGTTACTAGCTTTCCTCAATTTCTTACCCAACATTTACAGCGCTCTGTTCTTGGATGATTATTGCTTTTTCTTTGCTAACACCCTTAGCTCTTCTAGAATGACTGCCTTTTCTGGTAGAAGGAGGGAAATCTGATGCTTACCAGCCAAAGGAGACAAAATTAAGGCTGTGTTTTCCATTGTTTCCCTCTTTTTCCTACTTTAAAAATAAAACAAACAAACAAAACAAAACAAAACAAAATTTGTGTGTGTGCTTAGAAAGAGAGCAGTGAGGATGCGGGTGGGGAGACAGAGTCCTAAGCAGGCTCCACACCCAGTGCAGAGTCCAACACAGGGCTTGATCTCAAGACCCTGAGATCATGACCTGAGCCAAAGTCAGATGCTTAACGGATTGAGCCACCCAGTGCCTCCTCCTCTGTCTATTTTTCATCAGATTACTTATTGCTTGCTTACTTGTTTTATTTATTTATTTAGTGTTGTAGGAGTTCTCTATATATTTTGGATACTAACCCTGTATCAGATATGCCATTTGTGTATATCTTCTTCCATTCAATAGGTTGTCTTTTTGTTTTGTCGTTTCCTTCGCTGTGCAAAAGCTGTTTTATTTTGGTGTATTGTCAATAGTTTATTTTTGCTTTTGTATTTTTGCCTGAGGAGACCTATCTAGACATATGTTGCTATGGCCAGCATCAAAGAAATTCCTGCCTATGCTCTCTTCAAGGATTTTGATGGTTTTATTCCTCATATTAAGGTCTTTAATCCATTTTGAATTTATTTTTGTGCACGATGTGAGAAATTGGTCCAGTTTCATTCTTTTGTTGAACACCATTTATTAAAGACTGTCTTTTCCCCATTGTGTGTTCATGCTTCTTTGTCATATATTAATTGACCATATAATTGTTGGTTTATTTCTGTGCTCTCTGTTCTGTTGATTTATGTGTCTATTTTTGTGCCACTATCACACTGTTTTGAATACTGTAGCTTTGTGGTATATCTTGAAATGTGGGATTGTGATGCCTCCAGCTTTTACTTTCTCAAGATTGTTTTTGCTTTTGGGGGTCTTTTGTAATTCCATACAAATTTTAGTATTCTAGTTCTGTGAAAATGCTGTTGATATTAATAGGGATTGCCCTGGATATGTAGATTGCTTTGGGTATTACATGGTTTTCCCTTTTTTTTTGTAGTAAACTCATGAGTGCTGCTGCACATATGGGAACGACCTTTCAGAAAGCCAAGCTACACACCCTGTTTTCAAACAGTAAAGAACTGTGCATGTGTTGATAAGTATAGTATTTAAGGGTATAGATTTTGGAGCCACACTAAGTAGGTCTGACCAATAGTTCTAATACTTACTTAGGTGTACAACCTTGAGCAAGTTACTTCGTTTACCCCTGTGTCAATGGGCTCGTACGTGAAGTGGTGTTTTTAACAGTATTAAATGAACTGACATGTGTGAAGCATAGTTTACTATGTACCAGATAAGTTGCTATTTATTAAGCTTATAAAATACAAGATGCCTAATACTAAATTTAAGCAATATGTTTTTACAAGATTTTCCACACATATATTCAACTTTTTCTTTACTCCCTCTTTCTTTCTTTTTTCTTTAACCTTTTCAGTAATTGGTTTCTTATCCTTGGTTCCAGACCTTTAGACTGTTAGGACATTTATGGGAGAACTTTAGGAGAATAATCACATTGCAGAAGTCATCTGTAGTCACCAAAGGCCTTAGTTAGGGTGCCAAGGGAAATGATTCTTTACTGTTCCATCTATAAGGAAAAGGTAGGTTTTTGATGTGGGAGAGAGCACAGAAATGGCCTGTCAACAAGTGGAGACTTGTTTTCTTGATTAAAAACCATTAATAGACACCATCCCGGCCTTCACATATATGAATCCATATGCCTGGCACTCTGATGTTCATTAATGTTTTGTTTTTAAAAATAGGTCCAAGTGACTGTTTTCTAGAACAACAAAACAATGGAGTAGGACAATGAACAAATAAGTTAACATATTAGTGCTGTCACAGAAGAAAAAAAAATTTCTTTTTTGAAGAACACATAGAGCAGATTCAAGAGTGAGAAGTGATGAGAGATTGGTAAGGAAGAGAGAAAAATAAGAGACAGGCAGGGCTTGGGGAGGGAGACTTCTCTTTCTCTTGTACTTGGACTGTGGGCCCCATTGAGCAGTGACTAATCCACAGGAAGATAGATACAGCCTCCATAGTTCAATTTTCTTGCTAGTGAGCAAAGGCCAAACATGATACTGAAGTTTTACGAACGTGACGATTCTCTAATTATTGGAATAAATACCCTGAAAGCTTTAAGAAAGCCAGAAAAATATAGGTGAGAGAGTATAATGTTATTGTGATATTTAATATAATTATACTTTGGCTAGAAATTAGAAAAGATAATAAAAATTAACAAGAAGAGGAAACTTAATATAAATAAAATAGGTTTTAGAAACCAGTGAAGACTAAGGCCAAGAGTTCCCTATAAGAGCAAAAGCCATCTAAGAAAGCTGAAGGTAGCAAAAACATTTCATCCATAGCACAATTTAAGGAATCTCAAAACACACCACATGCATTTAGCTAGAAATTAATCCACATCTTAAATGCTGGTCCCGGAGCCTGGAAGGGTGGATCAGAGAGTCTGTGAGATGTGCTGTGTTAATGTTTTCAATTCTTTTCATAAGAAATGATGACCGAAACCCAGGACAGAAGTGTAGGTAATAGATGGAGAGAGAGAGAAATAGATGGTTAGATTTATATCCATTCAAAGGGCAGGTGCTGGTCAGGAAGTAGGTGTTTAGGCCTCCTTTGGCCAAGATCATGGTTTTTAGTTCAGTTTGATGCTCCATCCATTCACTCAATTCTGTCTACAGCTGTGGAACTGATGAATGCGTAAGTGTTCTATTCTGGAAACAAAGGGTTACAGATCTTCTTCAATTCCTTCCCTAAAATATTTCTAATTTTGTGTTGACTTTTAGTCTATACTGGTTTAGTTTCTAATTATTATGATCATTAATATTACTCATTTTCCCTAATTAAAACCTTATACTTTATTATTACTTTTTTAAAAGATCAATTCATTTAAGAGAGAGAGTACAAGCAGGGGGAGGGGAAGGGGGAGAAGGGGAAGCAGACTCCCCACTGAGCAGGGAACCCCATGTAATGCAGGACTCGATCTCACAACCCGAGATCAGGACCTCAGCTGAAATCAAGAGTCAAATGCTTAACTGCACCACCTAGGTGCCCCTAAAATCTTATATTTTAGTATAAAAAGTATAATGTATTAATATACTTCATAAGCCAATTATTTTGCCACAACGCTCCTATCTGTTAACATAATCTTAAAACATGGGTAAATAAAAATATGGAAACATTTTTACTAATGATTAGGTTTGGAGGACTTAATTTAAAATTACTAGCTACATAAAGAGGAGGTAAAAGTTATATACTAGGCTTCGTTGCTATCATTCAGTTCCTTTTCTGAAACTTTTACTTTGGCCTCTGAGACTTTACCAAAAATGGGAGAAAAATCAGTCCATGAAAAGTTAAGCATGACCCTTTAGCTCTTTTGCTGCATGAAGTACAATTTCAAATGTGTAGCTTCCTTTAAAGAGAGATTTATTCCTGCTTCACAAATGGACAGAACAAAGTCTGAGAATAACATTGAATTACAATACTGATCTCTTTCTTTTGAATTCCCAGAGCAGTTTATCATTCTCCCTTCTGATAGTTGCTTATGTATTTGTCTCCTATCCATGCACATTCTGTAAGCTGCTTGAAGACAGGTTTCCTTTTGAAAACCTCTGCTGTAACTAGCATAGTGTTTTAACTAGTAGATGCTCAGAAAGGATGCTAAAATAAAAGCCTAGAATATGGATTAGTCGTACTAATCAAGGTTAGCCGAAGGTAAACCAAGTTGTACTGACTTCCAGGAGCTCAATGTAATGATCTAATATACATGTGAGGAATGCCTTGTTCTATACAGTCTTCTGTGGAAAACTGGAAACATAGCAATAGTAAGCTATTTTGCCTAGAAAAGTTTATGCAAACCCAAATGATCCTCTTTTAAAGATAAACATCAAGGAGACCTGTTTTCCTTTAAGGATAACAAATTAGTGAATAACTTACGTTAACATGTTAGAATTTGGAATACAGTCCTCTCTTCTTCTATAGAGGCAATACAATGTAGAGAATAACATCCTTATAACATGTAACAAAGAAAATGACTCACTTTGTTGTAACAAAAGTGCCTTGAGAATGTGACATCCCAAGCCTTGTGTACCGGTGACGGTATTTCCAGCCTGTCCTTTGAAATGAAGGAAAACTTACTACAAGGTTAAGAGCCAAAAATTGCTTTATAGCTATGACAGCATTACTTGCATACAAGCTAAATGTTCTTACTGGTGGTGCTTCATCATTTAAATACTTAAATGTCTTGCTTGCTATTGAGAAAATGCGTTCTTTTAAAATGTGGCTAAATATTTTGTTTTGTAAAATAGGGGAATAATCTTAGGCCAAGAAGCAAATATTTAACTTTGCTGCTTAGAAGTTTCTACTATTTATATCCCATCTAATAAAGCATTAATACTTCATTTTGACCTACTTAGTAAATCCTCAGCCACTAATTTGGATGAATAACCTAACTGAAATATTTAACCCATTTTTAGACAGGTCCTATATTTTTCAGTATGATTTCAAATTTTATTTGAAGAATCCATTAACGGATACATTGTCTCCCCGAGAACAAGAGTAAAATCCAATTTGGAATCTTGAGCCTGTAAGAAAGTTTAGTTGAGAAAAAGCCAATAAAATTAAAATATTAATAAATAGGTCATGCGGGCATATTACATACCTTCTTCTCTGAGTAATCAAAGCTAAAATTGGGAGTCTGGCAAACAGAAGCAGAACATGATTCAGATACTGTAAGTCAAAAGCCAGATGAAACCCTCCTGCCCCTTGCGGAAAGGAAACGTTGCTCTAAAAACCAAGGACAAAGAGAGAAGCTAAAACAGAAGCCAAAAAACATCATCTTCCATAAATGGTGGCTCTTGTTAGAAACCAAGCCCAAGAATTTTTCCAAGGTCCAATTTTCTTATAGTAGCATGGCTCCAAGTCCTTGCAGTTCCTGTGGGATAACATACCAATCATTTATCTAATTAAACACTGCTTTTGCCTGTAAGAAGTAGAGAATTAAGGACAGACTTTTCCACATGGTATCTGATTGTCTGCAGAGTTCTGTACACTATCGGATGTAATTTCGAGCAAAGCTTCTAGATGAAGGGCAGCAAAGATGAAAATTTCAAATATCAGGAAATAATTATCTATAAATGGTTATCATTTTTAATAACCACTTAAGGAATATGAGTGTGAGAGCCACAATCTCAATCTGATAAATATGGCCCTGAAATGTGATATTGTTTCTAAATAGTTAGAGCCTTCTACTTTAAGTTTCTCTTTTAAAAACTATTACTTCCATGTTACTTTTGAACGTTACCTACTTTTCTAAGTTTCACGTCTAGGACTGTAGTTTTAAAAACTCCAAGTATCTATTCCTATTTTCCTGATGTTCATTAAATTTCCTTTTTTTATTAATTTGAGTGCCATTTTCAAGGGCAAATGTAAATGTCAGAAATGTTAATTAGCTGGGAAGAAAAAAAAAAATCACCATGTTGGTTAAGTAAATGGACATCACCAGGGATCTGAGGGGGCTAAAAGGGGAATTGACCTTTTTTATTCTGGCTGAAGAGAGGCAAGAAGCCCAGGTACTCTCAACTACCAGATGCAGGCAGAATAGAACTAATTTGGATTCTCAGAAAGTGGACTAGACAGGACCTTCTCCCCTCTGCATTTAAAGAGGTGAAAGAACAAGATGTTAGTCTTTGTGACAACAGTTTCCAATACCGAAGTTGTGATGATGCAGACAATAACATTTAACGTGGGAATTAAAATTTTAGACAAAGTTAGGATGAACTAGGGTTATAGGAAACATGACTGAAAGGAAAGTGCAGTGGTGATGATGTGAGTAGCACAGGAAGTCACACTTCATTCTAACGACAATCTATATCCTGGGTATCTCTAGTTTTGACTAATTTTAATCCTAGAACCCTCACTTAGAAATCTTCTTAAACATCACTTCCATACCATCTATGTTTTATTCTTCCTTAATGAGATTTGGCACCTTTCAAGCACACTTGCTGGAAAAGCAGCCACATATCCAATGCTTTTTGGCAGAGGAAAATCAAAACCATGAGTTCTTAACATTTTCTGCGGTAAACTCAAAATTGGCATTGACACCAAAGTTAATACCAAAAGAAGTCATTTGCCTGCTTTGAATGACATTTATGTGGCCAACACAACCCATATGGGGTGATGAGTACAGGGACATGGTCGAACAGGACACGCAGGGGATAAAAGAAGATCATTACCCGGTAGGTGGAGTTGAGCCTTTGTACCAATTTTGATGTGGTTCATTATAGTGATTAAGTAGAACTTCACTTTCCAGAGAGCCCCTTCTAGGATATTTTTACAGTAGGGGTCAGATTAGTTCTTACTTCATTTATTCATTTCTTTTTGTGAAGTAGCCTTCTGCAGAATTATGGCATGCCAGTTAGGTGCCATGCCCTGGCCATCTGCCTCTCTCCCCATTTCCTCAGTGACAATGGCACACAGGCATTTCAAAAGTAAGTTGATAATTAAGATGAAACGATTACAGTCCCCTCATCCCTTTTTGTATTTATGGTAGTGACTGCACAGAATCTTGTTTACTTGCGTATATAAATATTTTATTTATAAATTTGAGGTAAAATCCATATTGACCTGTAACCGGGCTTCTTCGTTTTGGGTGTGCCCCTCTTGAGTAGATTATGGGGAGCTGTCCTGCTTGTCGTGGGCTGCAGTTACACCACGTGATTACTGCGAGATCCTCTGATCTCTCACCAATGTGGTTACCACAGGTAATCCTTTATCTCTCTCCGTTCCTGTGCTAGCCTTTTATATTTTAGTGTGTTCTGGATGTGATAACACGGGGTTTCTTTTATTTAACTGCAGTTAAAAACAATGCATGCTACCATGTTTAGTCCATATCCCTATTTCCAGTTCTGTTTTTACAGAAGAAATCCTGTCCTCCTCCCAGCACAGAACTATGTAATTGATTTTCCAACCCATCACCCCTTGGGTATGGAGCTGTCCCTTTGGCTGCACAAAGTTACTTCTTTCTCTTCTGAAGTCACAAGATGACATACCTGCTTGGTAGGGCTGCTGCAATCTCTAAGTTACTGGTTCTTGCTGGAACATTTATAAGCTCCTGGAGATGCTCCCATTTTGCCAATTCACAAAAACACCTCCTTGTGCAGTCTCGAGTTGTTCCAACTTATATTCACCTTTATAAATGCTGTTAATAAGTTCTGTATATCAAAACAAGTGCCATGTAGACAATAAACTATTCTCTAAACACTTTTTCCTTATATATGCATAACATTTCAAAGTTCTTGCATGGAGTATTGTGGGTTCTTAGTGTTTGGTAGCTACTGGCAGTGAATGTAGAGGAAACGAATGTGAGTAGAGTGTTCTGTCATGGAGGAAAGCTACCCCAGATTTTTAACATTTTGAAAACAGAGTCCTACAACAGCAGTAGTGTAATATAACATTGTAGCATTTTTGAGATTTTGATGGTTACTGAGGGAATACGAATTGTGTACAGATTGTTTGCTGTTTCCCAGGATGCCACGTTCATACTTCTTTGACCATTTGCTGTTGTTGGTTACTGTGGTGCAGTTTATCCCCTCTAGGAAACATTTGCAAGTGGGACAGGGAGATTTATGTTTGTTTGCTCTTTTATTTATTTATTTTTTAAGATTTATTTTAGAGCACATGCAAGTGTGGGGGCAGGGAAGGGCAGAGGGAGAGACAGAATCTTAAGCAGACTCCCCACTGAGTGCAGAGCCCGACTTGGGGCTTGATCTCATGACCTGGAGATCATGACCTGAGCTGAAATCAAGAGTCGGACGCCTAACCAACTGAGCCATCCAGTTGCCCCATGTTTGTTGTTTTATTTTCAATCATTAACATAAGTGAGGGTAGTTTTGAATTTAGGTAGCAGGGATTGGGGTGCATAGCAAGAAGAATCCTCCTCCCCCTCAGCTTTGAGAATTGGATTCTTGGGCCGTTTCCTACATCATCACTTGGCTAATTTCTTGGTCCCAACATAGTGCAGTTTTTATTGCTAATCCCCCAAAAAACACAGACTCTTGGGTGAAAAGATTACCATTCCATAAAAACTATAAAATTCTGGATAGTATTTATCACATTTTAATGTGGCACATAGTTTATTTTTTCATGCTCCAATGAGATTGATAAAGATGAGATTGTCTTATTCACCCTTGCACCATGGTGTGTAACACAGTGCCCTCCCAAATTTCCTCAAACATTGCAGAAGGAATGGAGCAATTAATGAACACAAATAGACTGGCATAACTTTCTGACTTTAGTAGATTTGTTGAAAGTTTAAATCGATGATTCTGCTGAGCTCAATGTGAAATCCAGTTACTGTGAATAGGAAAATAAACATTAAAAAGAGACTACAAAAATCACAATATTTTATAACAAATGAAGATTGTATAACTAATGCCATTTCTTTTAGCTATACTAGGTTGTCTTTAAAATAAGTAAATGATCTTTTTGTGATACTGAAATTAACAAAGCCCTTTATTATAGAAAAAAGAGCATTTTGGATCATTATGGTTTTGATATTTTAGTATGTATTTTATATGGTATTTTTTTAAGACCCCCACCTCAACGGAATTTTTATCTATTTTTCTGGCAATGCCTGACATCATGCTTTGCATATGAAATGTGCTAAAAAACTACTTGCTTGCTAAATTTAATTTAAATTAAATGTTCAGAAACTTAATTTTATAGGCACCATGCTTGAGAGAACTTTAGACTCGTCAACATAGGAAGGTCAGTATAAATCCCGACTTTGATCTGACTTTAGTCTGGAAGTTTGTCCAGTGCCAAAAGTAATGAAAAGTCTTACTTGAGGAGATAGTACTCATTTCATGAAAGATTTTTACTAGATATCATAGTTCCATAGTTCTAGTGTTCTATCTATTGGTTATCTATTCTTTATCTCTCTGTTTATGTCCATCACAAGTGGAAAAGTAGTAAGACTGACTATAGTTACCATATATGTTTGCTCTAGTAAGGTTTACTTTTCTAACTGAAAAATTGGTTTATTTGCAATTACAAACACTTCTTAATACAGATATGAGTGGAATTGGATGCTTATAAGGGAATTTGAGAAACCCTAATCTCTCTCCACGTTCCCATGAGGCCTTTAAATCATTAAGGCCAGAAAAACAAAGAATCAAGGGGTCTCTGGGTGGCTCAGTTAGTTGAGCGTCTGCCTCTTGGTTTCGGCTCAGGTGATGATCTTAGGGTCCTGGGATTGATCCCTGTGTCTGTCTCTGTGGAGAGTCAGAGTGGGCTTGAGATCCTCTCCTTCTGTGCCTTCCTCCTGCCCCCACCTGCTTCTTGAAGGCCCACTCTCTCAAATAAAATAAATAATATCTTTTTAAAAAAGAATCGTCTCATTTGTCCAAATTAAATGTTGCTATGTTTGATCTGTAGAATTCTTTTTATGAATGACATTGCTTTCACAACATCTCTTTAAAAAAGACCTGGCTTTACTGGCTGGGAGGACGAACACACTAACCTCACTAAAATAAGAATTGCTTGAAATCAGTCAGCCTTTATTGTTTTTGGAATCTTAATGTCTAGCTCAGTACTAGGCTCAGAAAAGCTACTAAAACCGACTTATTGTGGTGTAGTCTCATTACTGTGCATTAACTTAACAAACTTTCTTTCCCCTGGTATCTCCTCTAGGCATGGAGTGATAGAGCCTGTCTATGTGGAGGAACTATAGAGAAAATACTTCTTTTTTAAGATTTTATTCATTTGAAAGAGAGAAAAAGCGGGGGGAGCAGGAGTGGGAGAAGGATAAGCAGACTTCCCACTGAGCAGGGAGCCTGATGCGGGACTGGATCCCAGGATCCTAGGATCATGACCTGATCAGAAGGCAGAGGCTTCGCCAACTGAGCCATTTGGGGTCCCTAGAGCAGTACTTGTAAGGTGTGTTTCAGGGAGCACTAATCTAGCAAGATGCTTACGTAAAAAATACTTCATATTTTCATTTGGAGAGTATCTAACTCACATTAGCGTCACTTCCCAATTTAGCTTAAATCCATTTTCTGTGCAGTATTCACAATTCTTTGGAGAAGACTGAGCTCTGGGATAATGTGTCCAGTGGGGCATCTTCACAAGGTCCTGGTGGCTGGAGAGAAGCGACCGGAGAAGTCAGGGAGTTTGCTAAATGAGCCCGAGTGCTGTCATGTTCTCATTTTGGCTGAAGTTTGACTTTGCCCCACTGTTGAAATTTAAATGAAACTTCTGAAAGCACTCTCTTTGCTCTGAAATCCAATAACTCTTCTTCTCTGTAATACATACAATTTTAACTATTATCCCTCATACACACACTCAAAAAGCAATAATGTAATTTAAGATTAAGACCCATGTTTCATATTTGGCATGCTGAGAAGTAGCCTCAGTAGAATGAGTCGGTTGGTGGACTACATGTCCGAGAGTATGAACTGGAATGGGGTGGTTGTGGGGGATGAGGAGGGAGAATGGGGATGGGTCAGCAGCTGTGACTTAAAGTTGCATTTCTGATATACTTTAAAGGTAAGATCACTCCCTGCTTTATTTCAAAACATAAAAAAAAATGGTGCTAACATAAAAATAAGAGATTCGTAAAGATCACTAAATATAACATTATGAGTATGAACTTTAGAAGTGATTCTGAATAAGTTTTATAATTTAGGAAAGAACACATTTATCCAAAAGAGCAGTTGTTCACAAAACCAGTAATGCCCTAACACAAGGGAGTCAGGCATTGTCTTTGTTCCTATAAATTCTGAAAAGGTGGTTTCTATGTGGCTGTCAAAAAGGGATGTATGACACAGAAAAATGGCATAATGAGCAGTTAATTTAAAGTAACTAAAGTGTATTAGCCTTAGTCAAGTGAACAGTTTTATTTTTGTTGCTGTCTTTAGTAATCACACATGTATGAGTCATTAAAAAGCCAATCTGGTTGGTTCAGTGCATGCTCTTTTATCTTGTTTTCTCTCTGCCAGCAAGCACATCTACCCCTAAATGGCTCACATCTGTTCTTTGTAATTTAGTGATTATGTGAAGGCCTCTGTGCCCCCTTGTTTATTTTAAAAGGACAATGGGAAGCTTAATTTGCATGCGATTTAAGGAAAAGCTTGGATTTCTGAGGTTCTTTGGTTATTTGCAAACTTTCCTTTCAAGTGGGTATCCACTCTCTACAAAATATTAAACATTTAATATATGTAAGGTATGGTCTTGATCGTGCCCAATTTAGCCTCTATCATTTGATGGATGGCCCCTGATATTTTTCAAGCCATTGGCAGTACTTGGCCGTTTTGATTCCTATCCAAAGAAAAACCTGGTTCATTGGGATAACCATATGTCTCAGCCCCAAGACAGTCCCTGTTTACACCTGTTATTCTGATGTAATTATTGATATTCCTCCTTTCACTCTCAAAATTGTGCACAATTAGATGACCATTTCTATGGTCATCCTAGATATGATGCCATAACTGTGGAATCAGTAAAGTGAAGTCTTAGTAGAGTGGCTGTTAACTTTTAAATGTGTAGGAATCAAAATGAAAGGTTTGGGAATTCACCTACTTGAAAAATGGCATAAATTATAGCATATTCTGGTATATTTTAGATGGTGTTTCTAGTTTGCGTTTAGTCTGGTCTGTTGTAGGCTATTTGATACAATGAGAAGTGCAACATGATTTAATGTGCTCCACTATCCTGTCAGAGAAACACTTTTCTCAGTGTCACCCAGTGTATTTTTGGCTATTGGACTAATACCATCTGGTCTTGCCTACTCTAGCTGTTGCATATACACTTTATTGATTTCCATGTGTTATGCAGCTCTGTTGCTTACAGAGACCTCTGCTATCTTTTAGTTTTATTGGAATCAGTGGGTGGAGAAAGCCAGCTGCTTGATAGAGGTGATATTGCCCCTCCAGGTGAGTGGAGAGCCAGGTACCTGGCATCACAAACAATTTCACGTGTTAGTTGAAAGGCTGGGTCTCCTCCTGGGGAGTATGACAGGCATTGAGAAGTTTCTGTGTCACTATCTTCTACTTGCTTGCGTTGATAAGGTTACATCAATAATTATCTCACAACACTGTGGATACACAGAGATCTGGTGTTGTGATATAGAGGGCTCAAAAATGACCCTGGGACTAAGAGAAGGGAGTGACCTTCTGACCACAGGCATGTCTGGGATGTTCCTGCGGCATTTCTTTCTTCTCAAGAATGAGCTGAAAATCCATCCAAGCTCTATCACAAGTAATAAATGGTAGTTTTATAAACTACCAGGGATAACAACATCTGTCCGCCTTCCCAATTAATGATCTCAACACACTTCCTCCTTAAGCAGCCTGTAGTTGCCTACATATAAATACGACATTCGTACGGTTTCAGGAAAGCACTCAGCAAGAACTATACCTGATCCAAATGTGAAATAGTGACATTTTCTTAGAGTTATTCATAGCCGTGGAAAGGGCGCATTATACGTACTTATAGGGCTTTCAGCCAATACTGATTAAGTCTTACTGTGTAGACTATAGTATTATTCTTAGAACTACCAAGATTACAGATATTATTAGCTATCCATTCCACAAATTATAAATAATGGCAAATACCTTTTAGAATTCAGACTGTATACTCTAGCAGACATAGGCCTTTTTGAGTGATTCTGAGAGCTTTCTCTTCTGCAGATAGAGCAATCAATACTAAATGCAGACATATTTTAAGATCACACAGAGTTTTAGAGTTTCTTAGGCTTCTAGAGTGTTTTAAGGTGATTTCTAAGGAAATTCAGTGCAGAACTTCTTAAACATAGTCATGTTTAATTTATAAATATACCTCACTGGGGAAGTTGTGTGTGTTTGTGGCTTATGTGTGTGTATACACACATATGTTAGGGCAATACTATTGAAAAATTTTTTTAATTTAACATAAAATGATGTGATTTGAGCTTTTAAAATGTATACCTTGCTTTTCTTGATTACATAGAACTATTGACAAAAATGATACCTATTCACCAAGAGAGAGAAGGAGTAAGTTTTATATTTATTGCTTATTATACAATTTCTAAGGTATTTTGCTCTATATCAAATAAACTTTTGATCCATAATATCCAATTATAAGTCTTAACTAACATAGAAGACAAAGACATTAAGTAGACTTTATCTTTTATTTTTTTTAAAGATTTTATTTGACTGTATGAGAGAGTGAGTGAGCCCAGGCTGGGGGAAGGGGCAGAGGAAGGAGGAGAAGCATACTCCCCACTGAGCAGGGAGCCCGATGTGGGGACTCGATCCCAGGATCCTGAGATTATGACCTGAGCTGAAGGCAGATACTCAACCAATTAAGCCACTCGGGTGGCCCAGTTAGGCCAATTTTAAAACTGAGGATATTTCACTTTGAATTTAGATTTCTGGTTTTTCTTAAATAATTGGAATTTCTGTCAAAATTTAGCTCACAAAGAAGCACGACCACAACCAGAAGAACCTGAAGAAAATGTTCATGCCTTAAAAGACCTGTACACGAACATGAACGTGCACTCAAATTTCCCTCAAAGCCCATCTTTTTTTTTTTTTTTAAAGATTTGAGAGAGAGAGAGACAGAGCATGAGCAGGGGGAGGGGGAGAGAGAGAAGCAGACTCCCCACTGAGCAGAGAGCCTGACATGGGACTCCATCCCAGGATCCTGGGAACATGACCTGAGCCGAAGGCAGACGCTTAATTTACTGAGCTACCCAGGTACCCTAAGTAGATTTAAATTTTACCTATCAAGAGAAAAATGTATGTGCAACAGGATGGAAAGAATTTTTATACTTGAATTGCTATTTAGGAAACCCTGTATTTGGAAGAAATAAGTAGGTAGGTGAACACTATTAAACTTTTCCAAGGTCCTCCTCATTACAGACAGGGGAGAGACAAAATAGAAGTGTGCAATGTCGAAAGTAAGCACCCCACCTCCAACTCCCCTGTTAAATTTTTACGGAATCAAACAAAAGGCATATCAACACACACCAAAAACCACTGTAGCAAAACACTTTGAAGAGGATGAATATATATATATAGGATTTTTTTTAAGTGGCAAATTCTGCATTTAGGTCTCTACTGCTGAGCCAGCTGCCGAGGTGCCAGCTGCTAGAGACTTGGGTTGGTATCTGAGCTACATGTGTAAAAAGATGGCAGCATGGGACTCCTGAGATCACAGTTGTTATTAAGGATCATTATGTCAGAATCTAATAAACATCCTGAGTTAGCAATGCTTATGCAACATGAGAAAGGATTTATTAGCTCCTGTTTTGAAATACTTTCAGCTTATTATAGTTAGCTTACAAGAGTGTGACAGCTTATTGAAGTTTGCTAAGAAAAATCTCTTAGGTGTGCGTGAGATGTCTGATGACTATATACACCTCATTCTTTGTCTCCTATCTAGAAAGGAAAACAAAAGCACTTTATTATCAGGGACAGGAATGTGAATGGTTTCATTAAAATTTTATAGTAGTTTTAAAGCAATTGTCTGTAATCTTTATAATTATCCTATAAATATAAAAATGAATCAGTGTTAGAATTACTTATGTTTTATTTTGTGGATCTATTACTGTAACTGTCACCCCATTATTAAAAACAAAATTAAAAAAATGTTGTATTCATTTCCAGTGAAGATAGAAAAAGCGCTCTTCAGCCAACTTTTGCCTGATCGGGGTGGGGGGCGGTGGAGGGTGGGAAGGGAGCCCCTATGGGGTAGAACTGTGTCTCATCAGTTTGCAGTTAAACTGTCAGCCAATACTGCAAGCATCGGAAGGCCTGACCTGGCTTAGGAGATCCACCTCCATGCTCACACACCAAACGGTTAGCAGGAGGCTGCAGGTCCTCACCATGTGGGCCTCTCCATAGAGCGGCTCATGTCATGACAGTGAATTCCTTCATAGGGGATGATCCAAGCAGGGGGACGGGAGAGAGAGTGCCCTGCACTCTTATTATAACTTCACTTGAAGATACCTGTACTGGGGCACCTGGGTAGCAGTCAGTTGAGCATCCAACTCTTGATTTTGGCTCAGGCCATGACCTCAGGGTTGTGAGTTTGAACCCTGTGTCAGGCTCTGTGCTCACTGAGGAGTCTACTTGTATTTCTTTCTCCTTCTTCCTCTGTCCCTCCCCACTGTGCATGCAAACATTCTCTCTCTCTCTCTCTCTCTCTTTCTCTTTCTCTCTCAAATCTTAAAACATTACTTCTGCTGCAATCTGTTCTTCAAACACATCCCTCCTACTTCAGCATAGGAAGGGATTAACCCACCTGAATACTGAGGTAGGTGTGGTACATGACAGGCCATCTTGTCGCCTGGCAGCACAACCTACAAAGAATCCCAGAAGTTGGACACAGTCTCAAAGGAAAAGACAATAAGTGGACATCAAACCTGAGAGGGACTATATGCTAAAATATCTGGACCATAACTAAGTTATTATAACTGTGCTCCATGAAGAAATGGCAAAACCTGTTGAAACAAATAGAAATACAAAGTCTTAGCAGACTGATAAAAATTTTAAAAAAATACATGGAAAATTTATAACTGAAAAATAAATCACTGAGAGTACTCAAAAACAGAATGGAGATAAGGAAAGAATAAGAAATCTTGAAAATAAACAATAAATATCTTCCAATCTGTAGCACTAGGGAGTGGGAGAAACATTTCAAGAAAAAAAGTTTCAGGAATCTTCGAGGACAACATCAAGATTCTAATATTTATGTCATAAGAATCTTGAAAAGGAGGAGAAAGACCATGGCTCAGGGGAAAAAATAATTGAAGACCTGAAACTGAAAACTTTCTAAATTAGGCAGAAGATATAACTTGTATAATCAAGTGCTTCCGCAAAATTTAAAAAAGATAATTACAAAGAAACCTATGTCCAATGCATCAGAAAAAAGCTGCTGAAAGCCTAAGGTTTGGGAATAAGAATCCTGTAAACATCCAGAGGAAATGACATGCCTGGGAGAACAGGGATTCAGATGACTTCAGGTGGCTCATCAGAAACCATAGAAAACCAGACATCATTTTTCAGGTGCTGATGGAAAAAAAATTTATATCCAGGGAAAATATTCTTCTAATGAAAATAAAACCATCATCAGATGAAAACGAACTAGAGGAATTTGTCGTCAGCAGACATGTTCTGAGTAAATACTAAAAGACATTCCTCAGACAGAAACTGACACCACACGTAAAAATGGACCTTCAAAAATGAAAAAAAATGTGCAACATAAATTTCAGATTTGTGAGTAAATGTGATACACTATTTTTCTCCTAAGTTTTAAAAAAATGTTTGCAGTAGTTGAATGTAAAAGTTATAACCATCTGGTATCATTTATGCATATAAAACATATGAAAATTACAACAAAAAGAGGGATATAGCCATGATACAATACCTTTATATTGGTAAAGTTTTTACATTTCTAAATTTATTTATTTATTTATTTATTTTTTTTTTAAAGATTTTATTTATTTATTCGACAGAGATAGAGACAGCCAGTGAGAGAGGGAACACAAGCAGGGGGAGAGGGAGAGGAAGAAGCAGGCTCATAGCAGAAGAGCCTGACGTGGGGCCTCGATCCCACAACGCCGGGATCACGCCCTGAGCCGAAGGCAGACGCTTAACCGCTGTGCCACCCAGGCGCCCCTCTAAATTTATTTGAAGTGTTAAAATATTAACTCTAAGTAGACTGTGAAATGTTAAGCATGTGTATTGTCCCTGAAAAATGACATAAAAACTATAGAGATAGTCAATATTTAAATTTAAATAGAATACTAAAAAAAAAATCAAATTTCAAAAGAGACTCAAAATGAGAAAGAGGAGAAATAAAGAGTCCTACAGAAAATGTCATAACAATGATGCACCGAAAAAAATGATGCGCCCAAATCCAAATGCATCAATAATAGCATTAAATATAAATGGTTTAAACACACCAGCTGAGAGAGATGAAGATTGGGTGTTATTTGCTATTAGATGTACATTAAAACCACAGTGAAGGAGAGACTTTTGGTCTGACTACAACACAGCTATGAAAATTGTTGACAATGAAAACCGCCTATATATTTACATATGCAGTGAGGATGGATAGTAACTGGAACACTCCTCCATCGCTGATAGGAACGCAAAACGACATGGGCTCTCAAAGAATTGTCAGTATCTAATGAAACTCTGCATGTATGCACCGTGATCTAGGAGCTGCATTCTCGGGCATTTATACTAGAGAAATGAAAATTTACATCCACACAAAAACCTGCACATGAATGTTCATAACAACTTTAAAACAGTTAAAAAAGTGGGAAAACAAAGCCTGGCGTCTCTTGTGGGTGAAGGGTTAAACCAGTCTTTGTGTGTTCCTGCTGTAGAATACTACTCAGCAACGAAGAGGAAGGAACTATTCACACATTGGTCCATGGAGGCATGGGGATGGGTCTCTAGGAAATTACGCTGAGTGAAAAGAAAATGTATCTCAAACACTTAACCGAGTGTGTGATTCCATTTACATAACAATTTTTAGATGACAAAATGGTGGAGCTAGAGAACGGGTCAGTGGTTTCCAGGTATTAGGAAGAGGAGGAGTAGGGGCAAGGAGACAGCCATGTGTAAAAGAGCATCATGGGAGATCTGTGTGGTGAGATTCTGTGTCTTGACTATGGTCGTAATCACCTGCATGGACACGTGTGAGAAAATTGCACAGACCTAAACACACACACACACACATGCACAGGGTAACATAAAATGGTGAATCTGAATGGGGCCACGATGACATCAATGTCGGTTTCCCATCATAATTTTTCATCCGAGAGAAGATACTTCCTTTCAGAGCAAGCCTAGAGGACGTACGTGGTAAACGTAGTATGCAAAGTATGACTATTGCTCTCACTTCAAAAACAAATTGTATTACCTGGACTTAGGTATTCTTTTTAAGAATAATAAAAGCAAGCATGTATTCAAAAGAACACCACTGTATGGTATGTGCTGGATAGTTACCATGTGCAAGTGTGACCTGAGTGCTCCTGGTAATCACTGTCTTGCGAACATAGGGGACATGTTCTCCCTCCACATCCCCAATGAGCAGAATGTGCAGAACATGTTCAGTGTTCAAGGTCAGAGGCTCTGGCGGGGTCAACTCACAGCATCCTCTTGATAACAAAGCATGTCTGGATGCCAGGCCCTGACCTCCTGGGCTGAGCAAGGAGGGAAGGGAGCACTCAGAGCGTTGCTGCGCTAAGTTGCTATGATTCAACAACTTGCTGCAGGTGGATCTCAGCAGCGGATGTCTGTCCAGGCCGCCGCTCCCGGACTCTCTGTCCGTCAGCTTCCCCAAGAAGCCTAAGCCTCCATTGCTGTGTCCGGGTCTCATCTTTGGCCTCACTGGACCATCTCCCCGCCAGGCCTGGGGTCTGCTGACGTGCGGCCACACAACCATTCATCTGTGATAAAATATCATTTCCTCCTCCCGTTGGTCCTGTATTCAGGCCTGAGAGTTACATTAAAAAACAAAAAACAAAAACTCCTTCACATTCAATAGTTTAGATAATGTGATGAAGTACACATACTCCCTGTATTGTTTTATTTCTTCTATTTCATTTACAGAGACATTATTGCTCATATATTTGAAACTACTTTCTATGGTTGGCAACTATCAAATATCCCTTTATCTTAGGTTATTTTGAAACTTTTTAAATCAAATCATAGCCCAGTAAACAATGAGATTGTGTGTAATAAAAGATAGCGTTAGAAGATGCTTATCAAATTTCTGAACTTTGTACTTAGAATATGAATGTTATAGATTTCAAATTTATATGAAACCACAGAGCAGAATCATGGCTGATTTTTTTTGGGGGGGTAATGTTTGACTGTTCATACTTTCTGTTTAATAAAAGAACACAAAGGTACACACTGATGAAAATTGGTAAAGTAAACATCAGTACCCAGCAGCGGCACTTAAAAGGAACAATGTAACCTGGGAGCACCCGTAAGCCGTATCTTGTCTCAGTTTACCTTACCACACTGAGGGTAACCACTGTTCAGACTTCTAACACCCTAGAATACCTCTATTTTTGAACTTTAATGAAATCACACAGTATCCTATTTTATGAATGGCTTATTTCATTCAACATGGTTTTGGAATTCCTCCATGTTTTTGGCTATAATTGTAGTACATTCATTTTATTGCCATGCAATATTATGTGAATTCCACAATTCGTTCATCCTTTTACTGTTACTACCCACTTGGGATGTTTCTGGGTTGAGGTATTTTAAAGAGTGTTTAAATGAACCTCCGTATGCATGTCTTTTTGTGAGCTTATCTATACATCTGTGTATGTTACATACAAGGGAAGGAAATGCTGGGTCCTAGGGAATGTGTGGGTTCAGTTTAGGTAAACCATCAAAATGTTGCCCAGAGTGACTGTACCAATCTATACATTCTGTCAAAGAGATCCGGTCATAGGATATTCCTGCTGCTTCCTTTAAGCCTTTGTGGTGAGCACTTAGAGATATCCTGTTATGGTTCTATTCTGCATTGTTGTGATGATTAATCAAATTGAGCACCATTACATGATTATTAGCCATTTGGATATCCTCTTTTATAGAGCACATGTTCACATTCCCCTGTTTGCCTATTATCTTTCCGTTGTTGTGTACATTCTCTAGATGATTCAAATATCTTCTCCCATTCTGTGTCTTTTCACTCTCTTAATGGTGCTTTGTTTATAGTGAACTGCAATTAACTAGTTTTCCTCTTCATTAGTGCTTTTTATGTTCTAAGAAATATTTGCTTATTCTGAGGTCAAGGGTCATGAAGATATTCTTATATTTTGAACATATTATATATAAATATTATTTGTATGTGTTATATGCATATATTTTCTATATTACTTAAAATTTTTATATATTGACATTATAAATTATGTATTATATATTAATATGTTTATATTTTTAACTTATATGTGTATGTTTTCTATATATGTAAATCTTTTCACATTTATTTCTATAATGTACCTGGAATATTTTTTTGTATATGGTGTGATATGGGAGTCAAGAACCATTTTTTAAAGATTGGCATAGGGATAACAAAAAGATCCAACACAATTAACTGGGGGAGAAAAAAACACATTCTTTTCAACTGTACTGTCATTAATCAGGTGACTGTCTACATGTGAGTCTCTGCATTTTCTGTTTTGCTCCATTTTTTGGTCTTTTGCTTGTTCTGCACGGGCTTAAATGCCGTAATTTTTAAAGACATGTTGATACATATTTATTTTTCTAGTATTTCCTTGTAAGTGTGGAAGGTGGGCCATGTTACTATCCAGAGGTGCAGTTGCAAGACAGATTTCGCTAGTGAACATTTTGAATAGTTTTTTTTTAATTACGATATGATTTTAAGAGTTGAACAGTTGTATTTGATAACTCACATTACCTGCTGCAGCAAACACTGAGACTTCAGTGTCTCAATGCAGTAGAAACTTATTTTTCCTCAGGCAGCATGCTCTTGGGTATGTGCATTCAGTGCTTGCCTCTGCCTGAGATGTCCTCGTGAATGGGAGGACCATTTTCTAGCATTAACTCCTTGCCATGGAAGGGGTACACGAGTGATGTCCTAGCTAGCCATCCATGCCATATCAGCTAAGAGGGAGAATTTGCCTTGGGCTGTGGTACAAAACCAAACACTTGACTTCATAGACCTGCTCTGTGAGATATCATTTAGAAGCAAATTAGAAAGAACTTACTAATGAGCTATTCAGAAAATCTTGAGCAGCGTTTAAAGTCACAAATCATCTTGTTGAAAGAATTTTAATTAGTTTAAAGGAAGTTTTCAAATGTTATGTTCAAATTGATAGAAGAGAAACATTTTTTTCACCAGATCCCATTTACCTAATTGTGACTCAAAATTACTAATGTTATAATGGGGAGACAATATCTTAAAGGCACGGGATTTGATTCTACTTTTAAAAATAGAATCTAATTTTCTATATTTCTTTATAGGATTGTGCCAATAATATCATAGAGTGAATAGCGAAAGGATATTGGCATTAGCTCAAGCCCCACTTCTGTAATTCATCAGCAGTATGCCTCTATCTCTCTGGCGCTCATAATTTTCTTTGTAAAATGGAGATTTCCACACTATCTCATAAGGCATTTCTGAAGGTCAAATGGGAAAAAAGTATGCAAAAAACAGTCGGGGGCTTAGAACACACTACAGAATTTATAGGTGGTAATATTATTCATTATCACTAAATAGTGTTTTGAACTTTAACAATGCATTCAAGCACTTAATAGAATTGTCATGACAGCACTCCCAAGTGAGTAGCTTAAGCCTAGAGAGGGTGATGGACTCATGGCTGAGGGACACCTTCCAGGACCCCCGTCCTCTGATCCCCAGTACACAGATGGTTCATAGAGACACAGAAATTACAAATTAGGTGCAATGCTCTGTGGGGTATCTAGTTAGAGTTGTAAATGTCACGATTGTATCACAGAAAAGTATTGCCGAAATATGGCCTCAAGATGAATGAAATCACTTCATTTATAGGTGAGAAAACCTGGATGGTTTAGGTGAAGACCTGTTACAAACTTTAATCCCAGTTCAGTAGTAAACTACAGTAAATTATAGCCGTGACTTCCCAAAATTCCCTCGCTTGTCAGATAACGGAGACGCAATTTTGACCATCGTGGTGGAGTTAGGATATTACTAAAAGAAGGAATACAGTTTCTGAGAAAAGCAATATTTTTATAAAACTACTATCTTCTATTTGATTAGTTTTAAGCAATGATTCTTAATCTCAGGTCCCTTAACTCTCATGGAGATACAGGATGCCCTGGGTGTTTATATGCAGAAGTTCGCATGCATGTTCTTAATTATATTTTTGTGAAGAAAACTTCTGAATTTTTTAATCTGGTTTTCGACCTGAGCTGCACAATACAAGAAAGCAAGAACAGTAATTCTCAGTGTGGTCCTGGGATCCAGCTCCGTGTCAGGCTCCCTCCTCAGTGGGAAGTCTACTTCTCCCTCTCCATCTGCCCGTCCCCCTGCTTGTGCTCACTCTCTCGTGCACTCTGTCAGATAAAATCTTAAAAAAAAAAGATTAATCTTTTCAAAGAATCAGTGTTGCTTTTACTGATTTTTCTGTATCTTTCTAGTCTCCATTTTGTTTATCTCTGTACTAACCTTTTATTTCCTTCTGTTAGCTTTGGCTTTAGTTTGCTCTTTATCTAGGTTAAGTTATAAAGTTAGGTGGTTTTGAGATCATTCGTGCTTTTTTCTTTTAGATTTATTTCAGAGGAGAGAGCAGGAGGAGGGGTATAGGGAGAGGGAGAGAGAGAAGGGAGTGAGTGGGGAGTGGGGCAGAGGGAGAGAAAGAATATCAAGCAGACTCCATGCCAAGAGGGAAGCCCGATGTGGGGTTTGATCTCTCAACCCTGAGATCATGACCTGAGCCAAAATTAAGAGTTGGACACAACCAACTGAGCCACCCAGGTGCCCTGATCATTTTTATTTTTTAATCTAAGCACTTATAGCTATAAATTTCTCCCTTAGCACCATTTTTGCTGTGTCCTTTGGTTTTGGCATAACTGTATTTTTGTTTTCACTTAAGTGATTTCTAACTTCCCTTTTGATGTATTCTTTGATCTACTCGTTCAAAATTCCACTCTTACTAATGGATAGAGCAACCAGATAAAAAAAGAATTGAGGAAATAAGGGAATCGAGTAACACAGTAATACAAAAAGTATTGGTTACTTTCCACCAATTTTTGAAGTTTCCTGATATTTCATATTTCCATTTACTCTATTGAGACTTCCTTTTTGGCCCGACATATGCCCTAACCTGCAAAATGTCCCATGTGCACTTTAGTTTTTATTCTGTTGTTTTGGCATAAAGTGCTCTGTATATGTCTATTAAATCTAGTTGGTTTATTGTATTATTCACATTGTTTATTTCCTTCTCTTTTACCTGTTCTGTCCATTATTGAGAGTGGGATATTGAAGTTATTGTGGAAGTGTCTACTTGCCATCTCAATTCTGTCAATTATTTTTGCTTTTTTTATATTTATTTTTATGGCTTGTTATTAGGTGAGTGACTGCTTACAATTGTTCTATCTTTTTGCTGCATTGAAACTTTTATTAATATATAATTTCTTTGTCTCTTATAACCTTTTTGATAAAAGTATTAGTATGGTTACCCTTTTTGTTACTATTGGTGTGGAATATCTCATTTTCTTTCATTTTTGATCTGTGTGTATCATAGGATCTAATTTGAGTGTCTCATAGACAGCACATAGGTGGGCCATCCTTTTTGGCTTTTCTTTTTGTTTTTTTATCTAGTTGGCCAATCTCTGACTTTTGATCAGAGTTAACCTGTTTCCATTTAGCATGATCACTGATGAAGAACAACTTCAATCATTTTGTTATGTTTGTTTTGTGCCTTATTGCTTCCCCCGAATGCCTTTGATTATTTATTTCTTGAATTACTGTCATAGTTTGCATTTAGTTTTTTCTTTTGTTTTTGGTAAATAAAGGTTTAAATTCCTTTCTAATTTCCTTTATGTAAAGTCTATAGCTGTATTTTTTGTGGTTTCATGGGAATTACATTTAACATCCAAAATTATAACATTCAAATTTATACCAGCTTAACTTTGATAACCTACGAAGTTCTATCACCACCTCTTTCAGTATTGTTGTCACAAAAATGTTTATGCATTGTGTGTCTCAAAACATAATTCTTTGAATCGTGTTAGTCTCTGAAACTATGGAGAAAACAGTGTGGAGTTACAAACCAAAGTTAAATCATGTTTTTACGATAATACTTTTTTAAAAAAAAGTGTCCATCCCTTAAATCATGTAAAACAAACCAAAAAAGGAGTTAAAACTTACAATAACACTAGCTTTTATATTTACCTGTGTCTTCACTTTTACTGAGATGTTCATTTGTCTATATGTCTTTTTATTATCTAGTGGCCTTTCATTTCAGCCTACATGACTCCCTTTAGCATTTCATACTGGGCAGATCCAGTGGTAATACTTTCCATAAGCTTTTGTTTATCCTGGAATGTCTTCATTTCTCCCTCACCTTTGAAGGAAGGTTTTGGCAGGAAGAGGATTCCTTGTTGACAGTTTTGTCTGTCTATCTAGCTATTTCAGCACTTCGAATATTTGAGCATGTTACCTTCTGGTCTCCGAACATTCTGATGAGAAATCTGATGATTGTATTGAGGATATTTCATATGTGATTGCTTCTCTCTTATTTCTTTCAATATTCTGTCTTTGTTCTTGGTTTTTAAAACTGAGTACAATGAAGGATGCCTGGGTGCTTCAGTCGGTTAAACATCCAACTCTTGATTTCAGTTCAAATAATTATCTCTGGGTCATGAGATTGAGTCCACTGGGCTCTGTGCTGAAGGTGGAGTCTGCTTACGATTCTCTCTCTCCCTCTCCCATCTGCCCTGCCCCCCACATTCTTGCTCTCTCTTTCTCAAAAATAAATAAATAAAAATAGTATAATGCATGTCAGTGTGGATCTCTTTGAGTTCATCTAACTTGGAGTTTCTTGAGCTTCTTAGATATTTATATTCACACCTTTCATAAAACTTTAGGATGTTTCAGTCATTATTTCTTCACATATTCCCTCTGCCCTTTCCTCTGTTTTCCTTCTGTCATCCCTACAATGTGAATGTTGGACTGTTTTATGGTGTCTCACAGGCCCCTTAGGTTCTGTTTCTGTTGGTTTTTTTTTTGTTTTTTTCAATCTTTTTCTGTTCCTCTGTGTTAATAATTTCCATTGTTTAAACTTCAGGTTAATGGATTCATTCTTTTGCATGCTCAAATCTGCCTTTGAATCCTTCTAATAAAGTTTTCATTTAAGTTATTGTGCCTTTGAGCTCCAGAGTTTCTCTTTGGTTTTTTGGTAAGTTTTCTGTCTCTGTTTCCATTTTGTTCACACATTATTTGCTTACCTTTCTCCACATCTTTAGTTCTTTCAGCACCTTTAAGACCATTGTTTTAGAGTCTGTCTCACTGATCTGCCATCAGATCTCCTTCAGGGACAGATGTGTGTGTGTGTGTGTGTGTGTGTGTGTGTGTTTTCTTTGTATACATTTTGATTTTTGTTGTTGCTGAAAAATTGGACATCTGAATCTAATAACATGGTAAATATGGAAGCCAGGTCTTCCTCCTTCACAAGGGTTTGCTGTTTTGTTTATTATATTTGTTTTTTGTTTGTTGTAGGCACTCTGTTGAAATCAGTCTGTGGTGTCAGCTGCAGGTTGTCCCAGTCTTTTACAAGCGTGCAGCTTTCCCTGGGCTTGCACAGTGACTTCCCACTTTCCATGTATAAACAGTTGCTTGTGAATGTCCTAGATTTGAATGTCTGTTTCCCAAGAGGGAAAAATAAAAATGTTCAAAATGTACGGGGGAAAGGGAGTTAGTCCTTTAAATCCTCTGGAAGTCATTTTAGATGGCAGGGAGGGGGTTGCAAGGACAGTGGCTGTCCATCTCTTTGCAAATCTGAGCTTAGAAGGAGCAGTTATCAGAGATCCCTGATATGTAGAGACTAGGGTCCTTGTCTGCTTGCCTTGACTCTCACAGGCTGTGTGAAATGTGCCCCAAGAGAACAGGTGCGCAGCTGCCTGCCATGGGTTGAGGGGTGGAGATGAGTGGTTGCCATTATGCTAAGAGCTGAAATGGACTTAAAGTAACTCAATTTACTGTCCAAGTACATTTCCCCTGGATGTTCCAAGGCTTCCATAGATTCGAGAATTCCATCATCCTTGCAACACATTCATTCTTCCCATGCAATGGTGGTATAGGTGGGGAAACAGACTCCCAGTGCTTCCTTCCCGTCTTCCCAGAAGCCTTCTGTATTGACTGTTCTAGACATAACTACACTGTTATATGTTTTCCAGTAAGTTATAAATGGATGTTTGGCATCATGCTCATGGAGCACCTGACTCAATATATTAAGTTGATTGATATTTGCTAAGTCATATTTCAAGAGCTATCTGTATTTTTCAGAAAAAGATCTTCTAAGTTAATACAATTGGCTGGAAATATATTTATCAGGAGTGACAGAAGAGGGACAGAAAAAGAGAGGTCATAAGAGTAGGCATTTCTGATATTTTGTCACAGTTTTAACTATAGGATATGATTTTTGTTTTTACACTGTGTAGTTTATTTAAATTATTCATGTAACATTTACAGTGATTTGATGATCAAAACTAAAAGTCAAAGCACTCCTCTGCTTGGAAGAATTTCAGACACAAATTCAGGCATTAATTGAATAATAACTCTTCTAGAAATCTCTTCAACAAAACTGCTTACATTTGCACTAAAATTAGTCCATACAAAATTGCAGGTTTTTCCCCCCTCAAGCAAAGACCTAAAAATTAGTTGTATATCATTTATATCCAGTTTGAATAAGTTCATTCATATCCGTTCGTGGAAATTTGTGTGGCCATTGAAAAGTAATTGAGGAACTTTATAAAGATACATATAGTTAGATTCAGTTTTTGGGAAAAAAAGATCTCATGTTAACATATATTCATGTAAATAAGGAAAACACAAAGTCCAGAAAGATGCACAGTAAAGTATTAATATAGTTGTAGGGAAAGGAGACTTTCAATCATTGTTACATGTATCTTCGAATTGTTTGAAATTGTTAAAAAGCTGTTTTCATATATCATTTGAATAATGAAAACAAACAACCCAATGAGAGTGATTATGGTATAGAATTTGTGAACCAGATCATCATTTTACTATATATTAAAAATTCCGTGGGCTGTGGAATTGTGGTGTTATGAATTCAAGAAATCTGTAACGGAGGTAATGGTAGCTATAGTATTATTTATACAAATAAAAATGGGAGTCTTTAAATAAGATATGTCTGTTTAAACCAAGGGTTAGCAGTCCACACCTCTGAGCCTGCTAATGCTTGTCAGAACACAGGAGAAGAGCTGGATTCATTTAATGATTTGTATCAACTCCTAGAATTGTAAAGCTATTTCATTGTTGACCTTTCCACATTTTAATGGAGTTACTGGTACAACCACTACAAAGATAAACGTATTCAAGTCAATTCAAAAAATATTTGATGAGTGAAACGAATTAAAAATAATCAGCAAATATGAGAAAAAAAAAACAAAAATGAAAACAAAAAACGTCTGGAAGTTGAGAATCCAAAGCAATAATACTATACTCTGAGGAAGACTGGATTTTTTTTTTTTAACCGGTTTTTGGTCACAGTTTTTCACCTAAAGTCCATTTCTCTGTATCTATATACTTGAGAGTCAAAGTTTATTGTGAAATTTTATACATAGTTGATCCTGAGGCTCCAGAAGGCTTGTTGCTTTTATGGACATTTCCCAAAGTTGTGTCATATTTATGGGGATATTTTGTTTTGTTTGTTGTCACATGTTATTGTGTTGGGCTTTTATGTTTAAGGGCTGAGTACCATACGTCGGAGAAGAAATTTTCTAATATTTATCTTTCAGTTTAGGGATAAGATTATTGAAGAGATAAGAAATAAAATCTGAATCACTAGCTTTGGGATTATACTTTATTCACATCTTGGTTTGCATTATCCCATATAATTGATGGCTAAGTAACAGGAAACAAGAATGTCATGTACATAGATTTATCCTCACTTAAACATGGTGCTGTCTTCGCATCAAGTGTTATAAACACAGAAGTACATATGTAGTGCTCTGAGCAGTTATTTGGTTTGCTATATAGAGACTGAGATTGCAATCTATTTAGTTCAAAATAGATATTGGGCGTATAATTATCTTCAGACAAATACACGGATTCAAGAAGAAAATGACATTCAGATTATTAAATCATTCTATTGAAATGTGTACCCCGCACTGAAAAGTTATTAGTGCCCCAAATTCAAGGTTCCTTGTGCTTTATACCTTAGAATCCTCTGTAAGTCACTCAGTTGAATTGTACAAAATTGAGTATTCATGAAGAAAGCAGAAATTTGAATTGATTCCATTATTTTATATACTTTTTAAAGATTTATTTGAGAGAGAGTGAGAGAGATGAAAGCATGGAGGGAGAGGGAGAGAGAGCCTTAAGCAAACTCCGTGCTGAGCGCAGAGCCAGATGTGGGGCCCAATCTCACAATCCTGAGATCATGACCTGAGTGGGAGCGAAAAGTCTGGCACTTAACCAACTGAGCCACCCAGGCACCCCAATTACATTATTCTATTTATTTTTATTTTTTTTGAAGATTTTATTTTTTTTATCCAAGAGAGACAGAGAGAGAGAGAGGCAGAGGGAGAAGCAGGATCCCCAAGGAACAGGGACCCCGATGCAGAACTCTATATCAGGACCCCAGGATCATGACCTGAACCAAAGGCAGATGCTTAACCATCTGAGCCACCCAGGTGCCCCCAATTCCATTATTTTAAATAGAGACATTTGTGTTAGAATTTCTTCTAATCTTTGTAGGACTTACTGAAATATTTTAAGAATTAGACTGAGACAGTTTGTCATAGTATTGAAACATTAAACCTTGTAGGTGTTATATAGGTGTATTAATATTATATATATATAATATAATTATATATAATAATATATATAATAAATGTATTTATATTTTGATTTCTAAAATATTATAAATGCAATTGAATATATTGGTTATATTAACATCTGTTAGTCACATATAAAGCTATATAGGTTGAGAAATTTCTTATGAATTATCAAAAGCCTAATTTTATCTTTATAGTCCTCTGTACTGGCAGAACTTTATTCAAATTTCTTCAGTTTTTTTTCACTGAAGCTTCTGCTTGAAGGATTTTTTGAAAGTAGAATCAGATGCTTTCATCTAATTAGAATAGAGCTTTGGAAGAAAAGCTTACTTTTAATGAAAAGATTTTCCTTTATCTAGCACAAATTAACCACTAATGTTACAAAAATGAATTGATAGCAGGATGATCTTTGGAATCTCAAACTGAGTTTCTGCAGCTTTTTGGAGGTTGAATTACTTTCTGGTAAATAAACAAAGAAAATAAGCGGAAACCCATCAACTAAGGAAAAACTGTTACAAAAATATTCCACTAAAATGCAATTAAAGAACATATTTTGATTCTCACTTCCTCTTTTTTCAACTTGAAGTACATTCAATTTTAGGTAGGAATCTTTTATGCTCTTTGATAACATGTTCAGTATTATTGTGCTTGTTTATCCTTATTAGAGTTACGGCCTACTTATTATAATTCAACTCTATGATCAATCCCAAATAATAGAGCTCAATTGCATTTTTAAGTGAATAAAATAATACTTGTAATATTTTATTAGGTAAAATTAAAATACTATGAAATACACAGATTTTAAATGTCTATTTAATACATTTGTATGAATTAATATACCCACATTACTGCCGAAGCAATCCAGGTATATGACATGTTCATCATCTCTGTCTGGTTATTCCTACCCCCAGCAGTCAGTAACTTCTGTTATCTATTACAATACATTAGCCTTTTATTGAAATTCATATAAAATGACAGTGGAATATTACTCAGCCATCAAAAAGTGAAATCTCACGTTTGCAATAATGTGGATAGAACTAGACGGTGTTATGCTAGATGAAATAAGTCAATCAGATAAAGACAATTATCATCTGATTTCACTCATGTGGAATTTAAGAAACAAAACAGGATCATAGGGAAAGGGAGAGAAAAATAAAGCAAGATGAAATCAGAGAAGGAGACCAACCATAGGAAACAAACTGAGGGCTGCTGGAGGGGAGGTGGGAGGGGGATGGGGTAACTGGGTGATGGGCATTGAGGAGGGAAAGTGATGGAATGAGCACTGGGGAGTATATAATACTGATGAATCCTAAACCTCTACCTCTGAAACTAATAATACACTGTGTTAACTGAATTTTTTAAAAAACTCATATAAAATGGAACATTAAAATTTATACTCTTTGTTCCTGATTTCTTTCACTCAACATGGAGTTTATGAAATTCATCCATGCTTTGGGGTATATCACTAATGCATTCCTCCATATTGCTGGAAAATATTTTATGAATGTAACGTGGTTTTCTTGTTCTCCAGTTGACAGACATTTTTATTATTTGTATGGTTTGGCTGTTACAAATATAGTTTCCTTATTCTTGGAAAGGTCTTTCATGCAGATACGTTTTTCTTTCTTATTTTTTAAATCTCTCATATGTATGTGTAGAGTAGCTTTGTCAGAGAGCAGGTTTGTAGCTCTCTAAACTTGAGCAATTACATTTTTTAACCCTCAATTTCTCTTTTGGAGAGTAGGGAAAGGAACCAAATATTTGAGGGGGGGGAATGAGCAGAATTAATATTAGTACCATGTCTGGCCCATAGAGGGGCCAGACTGTTATTTTACTTGTAATTAGGACAGTATTTATAAAATGAATGTCTTGAAGATGGAGTGTGAGACTCTGGGCCCAGGAACATGCGGAGATACTTGGGCTGTGGAGACGTGAAAGGGAAGATTACATCACATAAGAGCACAGCATCGATGTTGTTTGAAAATGTTTATCTCTTGAAAGGCAAACATAAGTAGCACAGATGTGGGAAAAGTGTATGACAGACATCGTGATCAGTGTAAAAATAACTGAAAGTGAGAGGATATAAAAGTTCCTCAAAGACATAAACAGTTTGTGGTCAATAGAGAAAATAAGCGATGTCAATAAAAAGGCTTGAAGTGGCAGGGTTTGAATTTGAGACGAAAGAGGGATTTTAGAGATGAAATTTCAATGGAATAGAGAAGAAAGAGGATTACTGTTGAATCTACAGAGAAGGCTTACTTAATTGTTGTCTTATGTTCCGGATTACTTGAGCAACAACGGTGTAATGAGTGTGGTGTAACACACAGTTTATGTCTTCCTTGCAAGATGAATAGGGATGGAATCCATAGATAAAAGGCATGGGTTTTATACTGAATACAAGTATGAGGAATAGGCCATTTTTTTTCTATCTTCTGAAGTGAGTATCAAACAGAAAATTTTCCTTGAAAAGCATCCATATAGGAGTCATAGAAAAGGGGGGTTATGAAGAAAAAAAAAATTAGGAGCTGTTTCAAATGCAGGAACAGTTTGGAACATACAAAACACCATTAGGAGGGAACTCAGCAAGAAAAGCCACCATCTAGGTAGCCTTAAATTTGTCTGATACATGGTAAAAAAATTTTTAAAAATACCATAAGGACCACACAATTTAAAAATGGATTAAATTAGATTATGTCATGATCTATTTTTAAACAATTGATAGCCAGGTGGTGAAATCCATCCAGTTGAGTTAGGTCAACTTCCAGTATTACTAACAAAAAATTAAGATTCCTTGAGTATTTAAATCTGTATATTTGCTTGGATGTTCTTTTCGTGAAATATTTCATAGTGTCTTTCTTGATTATTTGACATCTGATTGAATTCATTGTTACCAAGCAATGTGTGACGTGCTATGAAGTGAGGAAACAGGAAGAAAACTGAGGAGTAGAGCACACAGTTTCTAATGCATCTGAGGTGACCTTTATCTTTGAAAACCAAGAGCACCGGGACACAGTCCTTTGTGATTGGCAAAAGAAAAATGACCGTTGAAATAAAGGGTATGAAGAGGTGTGTCTCAGTGTGACTAGAAAATGATCCTCATGAGAAAAGACGCGAAGACTGTTGTTTTCTTGAAACTATTGACTGTAAAGCTGCAAACGTAGGTTTTGAAATGACCCTATGTAGCCCAGAGTCTCTGAGAGCTGCCGAGGTCTTCCGTACCAACTGTGAGTCAGATTTGAGAGCACTGGGACTGCTGCTCAGGAGTGATGATAATCATGCATTATGCAAGCCTCGGACTCTGTGTTGGTGGCCTGAAACTAGAGTAGACACATAGAAGACATAATCAAGATAGAAAATATACACTAGTCTTAAGTCTTAATTTCTCTGGACTTCCGGTCCTCCCATGTTGGTCCATGTCAGCCCCACCTGTCACCTACCCGCCTCTCCAGTTAGCTCTCTTGTTTCCCTGCCCATTCCCGCCTACACCCACCATGTCCTGTCCTCCACTCTTCCGAGACCCACAGTAGGGAGGATCCTGCCTCGCACCTTTGTAGTTACCTACCTTTCCCTCCCCATGGATTATTCTGTCTCTGCACAGTGAGATATCCCCCTCCATTCAGATCTTCACCCAAGATAATCATCCTTCATCCAGGCTGTCTCCTATGCCTATTTCTCTGCCACTTACCGTCACCTGCTTCTACAGAGCACTCACTGCTACCAAACATGACATGCGTGTTTAAGAAAATCCATTTCATGCACGTTGTGTGAGTGCAGGGCTTTGTTCTGTGCATGACCAAATCCTAGTATCCAGAAAGCACTGGGGCCTCAGTCAGTGTTTCTCTCAAATGAGTGAAAGAATTGGAGGAAAAGAAGAGTGGTAAGCTAAGTGCTTTTCAAACACACAGAACTGTATCGGCACTTTCCAGTAGATCTTTCTGTAGTGGTGGAAATATTCTGTATTTGTGCCACTTCATACAGTGAGCAGTCGCTAGAGAAAAGGGGTCTATGAAGCCCTTGAGATGTGGCTAGTACAACACATCTACTATTTATTAACAATGCGACATGAGGTAAACCTTCCAACCCAAGGATAATGGGTTTGTATGAACTGGAAACGCAGCACATCCCATTGTTGAAGCACTTGTGTGGGACTAACCCACTAATTTTGTCCTAAAAAGAGTATAACATATAATAGAACCTCCTGTGTGTTTGTGTCTAATAATGTGCATAATTTAGAATTGCTCAAGCTGTCAGTAGTTACTTTTTATTTAGCCATTTCAGAAGACTATATTTGCAGTAACTGTACTGGCTAAGGTTAGTTGTGTCTGAAGTAAAAACTAACCGTCCGTTAGTCCTTGGTCTACTTTGTAAGGATACCTCCCGTATATTGCCTAGCTTTACATTTTCTCAGGTAAACCTCCTTCAACTTACCTAAAAAGAAAAACTTCCACTATACCCTTTTCCTTCTCCTTGTAGGTTCTAATAACCTGTCAGTCTCTCTAATTTACCAGCTGGTCCATGGGTCTCCCTTCTGTGTCACCTGCACCTTCAGCTCAGAGGACCCTACACAGCCAGGTTAGACCTGCATCGGTTAAGATGTTCTCGTTTGCAAGAAAAATGATGCATGACTTCTACTGACTTCTACTAGCATATAAACTTACTGACCCCAGAGTTAATAAGAGGAAATCTGCAATGGGGATAACTGGGCCTGGTTTCATGCATGCCAGAGTGGTTCAGAAGTCTGGCTTCCTTCCTGCCCTCTCTCCCTGAAAGGTCCTGAGAAGTCAAAGCTTTCTGTCTGACCACATGTTCAACACTGAATTATTCACTGGGATGCAAGTGGTTACATCTGCTTTAACCTGGCAGTAAGGGATGGGATAAACTCTCCTGGATCCACACAGACCTCAAATTAAAATTGGAGACTGTTAGTAAGGATGAAAGGAAATGTTGATCCTAGGAAGAAAGTCAGCACAGTCAACTACAGAACTGAATTTCTGTCTCCTATATTCCTGACTGCAGCGGATCCCCCACTATAAGAGATTGGTTCGGACACAAGCTGGTAGCAAAGTGCATGTTGACTCTTCATCCTAGTGCATAAAAATGTAGCACTTCTCTATTTGGAACCAGCGGACCTGCTCATTTGTCTTTGATACTTTTTTGTGTCCACAACTGCTTAGATTGTTGATCAGAGCTATTATTTACCATATGAGTATTTATAGGTTTTCTTTGTGAGGTTTAGATGACAAATGAGCTGTGGTGTGGTGGTAAGTGTCAAACAATAGCAGGTTATTTGTTATTTTAGTCAGCGTTTTTAAATCTGACATCCTGGTTGTTTTTGTATTTTTGGGTTTTGTGCGTTTTGTTTTGTTTCGTTTCGTTTTCCTGCGCGGATTGTTTTTGAAATCATCTCTGGTCTGGTTTTAGAGTACCCTGCTTGCTTACATCAGCATCTATTCATGGGTTAATCGTGGCATGTCCTGTACTGCCTATCAATGTCATCTGCAGGACACAGAACAAACATCCCTGTAAATGATTTGCGTTAATATAATAAAAAACCCGCAATGTAACAAAAATACAGTGATTTTGACCTAGATTTATATATACTCTGAAAAGAAACATCTTTTCTAAATTTCAGATGTTTCTCCACCAGACTATATAAGAAAAGAAAAAAATATCTTACAAAGGCAAAACTAAGCGATTATAGGAAACCTGAGTATCTTCAACAAAGTAAAAAAAAAAAAAAAGTGCATCATAGAACAAGAAAACAGGAGTATCATGCAGAGTTTACCATTGCAAATAGAATAAGAACTGGAAAAAACTTTGACTTTCCACCTATGAGTTTTGAAGGCAGTGTAAATTATAGCTGGTTGTTCTCTGAAATGATATAAGTATGATTTATAGAGTGCAGGACTGACAAGAAGGTGTGGGAATTGCCATAGTTCAACTCTGGCTTAGAGCTTTGAAGTGGTGTTATACGGTTATTCTCACAGTAAAATAGTTCACCTTCCATTTTATAGAGCAGGATGATGAATGGCACCTGGGGAGGCTTGAAGTGGTATGTGGCAGCCCCAAACACTGGAATCCGCTTCCAGCATTTAAATAGCAGTCCACTACTGGGCACCGCAAATGAATCAGCTGGGTTTCGTATGTTTAATCATGCCATGGGCATAGCTATCGATATCATGTTACAATATTTGTAATATAGTGGCACAAAATAGAGATTATTTGATTAAAAAGAAATAGGAAGACATGGGGCGCCTAGGTGGCTCTTGGTTCTGGCTCAGGTCATGAGCTCGGGGTCCTGGGATTGAGCCCCGCATGGGGCCCCCTGCTCAGCGGAGAGTCTGGTTCTCCCTCTGTCTCTGCCCCTCCCCCCACCTCTCCCCCACCCCCCTCTCTAAAATAATTAAATCTTTAAAAAGTAAAAGGAAATAGGAAGAGGTATGAGAATGGGACATGGGAAAGCAGGAGCAGTGGACAGAAGAATGAGAAATGTAGTCCTTCTGAAGGGAGCTTGTCCTGAAGATCAGGCCAAATNCCTTCTCTGTGCCACCAATCCCATGCAGCCTATCAGCAGATCTTATCGATTCTACCTCCAAAGTAGTTTGGCCCCATCCCCTCAGCCTGGCCCTACTCATCATCAGTTCTCATGGAAATTATTTCAAGCGACTCCTAATTCATGTCCGCTTTCCCCCAAACTCCTGCATTTTATCCACAACATGGTGTGTAGAGTGGAAACCTGTTAAAAGTAAAATTGTGTCACTCCTTTGTGTGAAACACTCCGGTGTCACTCTCTATCGCTCTAGATAAAAACCCAGGTAACCTCAGTGGTCTGCAGCCTCCTCGTCTTCTGCCCTCTCTGTCAGGCTTTCCCATTCGGACCCAACAGCCTTCTTGCTACTCCTTAAGCTTTTCCAGACACACTTCATCTGAACTCTCATGCACTTAACTCTCCCTCTTTCTGGAAAGCTTTTCTGCCTATGGCTTGTTTGTACACTTCTGTTATGTGTTTACTCAGGTGTTACTTTTCAATAAATATCTCCCTGTCCACCCTGGTCAAAACTAATCACCTCTTTTTTATCACCCATCAGTGCTTTATTTTAGTCTATAACCCCAACCATATAACATTCAATACATTTAACCTACGGTATATGATTATTTTTGTTTCTGACGTCAGCTTTGTGAGGGCAGGGAGTTTTATCTGGTTTTGCTGTTTTAGTAAGTGTGCATGGAACATGACTGGGTCATAATATTTGCTTGCTTTATTGAATGAATAAATGTTTGAACCATGTAAATTCTTTACTTCTCTCTCCTGCCAATGCAAAGTGAGGGTTTCATGCACCAGTTGATTCCCAGACTATGATGACCAAAAACTTTAGGCACTTGGTTTCTCTCAAGATGAGCTGAATCACACCGACCTCTTTTTCAGCGATTTGAACTGAGCACTGCAAGAATCTGGCCAGTTATATTTGGGAGCAAAGCCACGAAGGTCATTATCTAAAGAGAGTAAGAAGAGGGGCTATGGGAAGAGATAATGGGTCAGAGGGAATAAGAAGCCTCGAGTAAAGAGAAAAAAAGGTATTTGTCAGAGGAAGGAACACGGAGCCTATGGAGGAGTGCCCGAGGAGATCAGTGCCTATCTCTAAAGAGGTTGCCATTTCAGCTCTAGTTTCTGTCCTCAGTTAACATTGGAGTAAAATGTTTTGTTTGAGATAGCATAAATATCTCTCTTTCTCACAGTCCTTGAGGGCCTGCTTTTTAGCCTGACTGAGCTGAAGACATCTTAATTCCTTATTTTTGTGAGTTACCTCGATCTGTCCCTGAGAATTTCTCCCTGCAAGCTGGCTGTGAGCTGAAGTTGGGGTATCGTTACCCTTCCTGTGCCCCCACCTCTCCCTGCTCTAACTGTGCTGCCCTGGGTGGCTGTTTGCTCCGTCCGCTCAGGCCTTGGCACTGCTGTTCCTCACTCAGAGCTCAGGAAATTGGAGCATGAGACCCAGCGTGGGACAAGGACTCTGCTTCCTAGAAGCCACCTGCAGCTCCGACGTCCTGTCACCTCCCTGCACAGAAGGCAGAGTCCAAGCCCTTGCTGCTGCTGGGACAGGAAGCCACCTCTCCTCTTTCCAATTGCCACAGGTTTATCCTGCTCCAATTACTGCTTCTTGGAGTCTCGTCTCCTGTCCCTAAAGGAGCATCTGTTGTTCCCTGAGGTAATCTTATTATTGGGTCCATCATATTGCAAGACCAGGAGAAAGGCTGCTTCTGTTTCCTGTCTTGCCAGAATCACTGTGGCAAGAAACCACAAAGCCTGGCTAGCTATCTGTTTAAAACTCACAAGAATTAGTATTACTGTGCAAATGAGTCTGACTTACAGAGTCTATAGGTTTTCATATAGTGTTTTCAGTAAATTCTGTGGTCTTACACGATTTCTCCAATTTGGAAAAAGCAGAGGAAGTAAAAAACAAATTATTTTTGAAACTAAATACTTTATAATATTTTATGGGCTTTCACATAATGTATAGTTTATTAGATAATTATCAATTTTATTAACCCCTTAAATAACCATAAACAAATTTGAAAAGAAAAATGGATTTAGACTTATAGATCATTCACAAAGTAAGAGTGGTGGAAACAAGACATTGAAAATAAATATGAATAAAATTGACTCAGAAAATAGTTTGCCTTTGACATTAAGAAGATATATATATATATATATTAAAGTGCAAGCTTGACTTTCTTGACATACTTATTTTCTCACTTGGCTGGTGTTAGTATCAATACTACTACTCTTCTAATCCTATTCAAATCCAATTGCTAATACACATTACTTTAGTCCAAACAAAACCAGTTGCTCATCTATAAAATGTAAATAATAATAGTACTAACCTTGAAGAAGAGTGTGAAAATTATACCAGTTGATACAATCAAAGCACTTAGAATAGTTATTTATTAAAATGGAAAATATTCAATAAATGCTTTTATTATGATATTATTTTGATAAAGATAGTCTCATTAAAATTTTCATTTCCTATGATTCCAATATGTCATTGAGTGTAACAGTGACTTTCTTAATGTTGTCGGTGCAGCCAATTTTCTCATAGACAGGATGGTATTTTAATTTCACAGTCAGTACATCAGATAGATAGATGGATGGATACTATTGATCACAGGTCAGCAGAGAGTTACAGTAGTTTTTACACATGAAAGAGAAGAAGGCCTTTAAAAATAAACATAAGAACTTGATTTTGTACCAAGGATATGATATCCCAACATGTATTATTAAAGCAATAAATCTTCACTATTTGGCTAGTTAAGCTTATTATTAAAAGCCTTGATGTGATAAAAGGAGTTAAGGATGACTATAACGCCGGTAAAGCCCTCCCATATAGAAAAACAAAGAAGAATGTGAGATAACAAAGTGCATAAATTTTGAAATACTGGGGTATTTAAAAAACTGTAGTCTGTACATATGAATTGTAAACTGTATCTGAAAATCATTCATTCACTGGACTTATCAAGCACAAAAAAAGTATTAGGCACAGAAAAAATTTTTTTACATAAATGTTTATCAATGTTTGCCTGAAACAAAATCCCATAGATTCATCATCACATTCCATATTATTGTCCATAAAATACAAAAAATCTGTCCACTTTTATTTTCGTTCTTGGGAGAATAAAATTCTTGATATTCTGACTGGTTAAATTAACTATTAATAATATTCTTGTTTCTTGGAAAGAAAAATAATGGACATGAGATTTGTTGTATACAGATGTATTATACTCATGATACGTGATGTCTAATTACAGTTACCCTGTTCACACCTGCAGATGAAGTTTTGCATGAAAACCATGAAGTTTTATATGAGTATGGCATATACCCTGAAACATAACAAATACTAACGGAGAAGACACACTTATGAAATGATTAGCTTCCCATCATAGGGTGACTATATACTTTATTAACTAAACCAGGATAATTTGGGGAGTGCAGGAGATATGAAAACAATTACACCAGTGCTACAAGCATAAACCTATATCATCCCATGTAAACCAGGCTACATGGCTTATGGCCATTCTACCAATAGGTGTAAAAATACCATCTATAAAATATATAAAGTATATGAAATATATATAATCTGTATATTAGTATATACATACAGAACAATAAATATATAGCATACACATACATGCATATGTATACACATTGTATACATGTACACACTATTTTTTTAGTGCTTTGATGTTCGTTTTTTAATACTAAATGGAAGAGGAAAGATAATTCAAGTTATGCGTTTCTTTTCTATAATGCTCTACTGTGTAAATGGGGGCAGTCCTTTAATCTTTCCCTTTCACAAAAAAAGAACTATCTTTGTTTTCTTGTTTATATTATCTGTGAGACTTCACTGGTAGAAAGAGCTCCCTCCAAAGGCAAACTTGGCGGGGACGGGGGCGGGGTGTGGTTATAAGATACTTGGCTTAATACAGATTCCTCTTTATAGTTTTTTCCGTGTAGTCAAGGTTCTTTCATCACCTCTAGGTAAAATCAATACAAGTGGAAAATCACTTCGTAAACTAGAAGCTGACAAGTCCCAAATTTCTATTTTTTTACTTCAGATTGTCAACCATTTCTTATATAAAATGATTTCAGAAACAGTTTGTGGTTTTGTTTATAGTGTCCTGGGTGAGTTGTAGTTTGTCAATGTTATTTTTCATATGTGATCTAGAACTATTAGAACACCCTTGATGTGATCTGATTCTTGCAGAAAGAACTTTTACCTCCTTTATTTATGTGTAAATATGTATTTATGTAAAAAATTCGCCTCCTTTATTTATACATAAAGGCAACTGACATTGCATTAACATTTTGGTGTTCCCATTATGCTGCTGAAATACATTGTTTCAAGTAGATTAAACCTTGAGTCTTTTTTGTACATGTTCTGATGTATAGAACCACAATTCACCATCCAGTTCTCCTTGACCCAAATGTACGATGTGCTAAATCCTCATCACATTCTTTTGTTTAATGTTCTTAGGGTATTTCTATTCTGCCATCACTCTCTTCAACTTCATGTACCTAGAAAATGTGATTAATGTACCCTCTACATCTTTATCAAAGTCAATGATAAATGCTAAAAGATCAAGTCCTATAAGCCATCTAACATAGAACTAGATACCTATCCCTGGGCTGCCTAACTATTAGTAAATACATTTGGATACATTTTTCACACTGTTTAAGGTTTGTGTTGCCAGATTAGATAGGCTCATACGAGATATATACATGTATGCCTTGCCAAGGACCCATCATTCTCATATGTTATTGTAATTAATATCCAGTCCTCTTAGATCATCCTTTCTCACAACACAGTTACAAACTGGAAGAATGAATGAATAGGCCATAAGTACTCCAGTGTCCTTCAGTTCTGTGCTCAAGAGGTCATTCCCATACCCATGCTTTTGTATCACTCAACAGTGAGTCACTAAGAATCAAAAACTCACTTTTTCCCTGTGTAAGTACCAGATTTTATTTTATGCTGACTTTCTTGTTCTCCTCCTGAATAAGCTATAGCATCTGCTCTCAAAACATGTACATTCTATAATATTCATTATGTGTCTTCAGAAATGCGTTTCATCTCAATGTATCCTGAGCTAGCTTGGGATAAATGGAAGAATTCGGGTCGTAGAATGCAAGCTGGTGTTAAAGACCAAAATTTCAGAATGAGTAGAGATATAGCTTGACCTCTGACGTGGTGCCAGGACCTAAAGATACACCAAATGTCCACCTCTCTGATTCCATATTGGTTTCTTTTATGTTCTTTTGGGCCTTTTGTCTCTCGTTCACTGGAGAGTGGTGTTCTTTCCTGTGGGAAATATGAGCACCGGCCACCTCCACTTGTTAATTTTATATTCTACAGTTTCAACCATAGGAGAGGGATATATATATATATTTTTTTTTTCTTTCCCACTAATGAGGTTGGTGAGGGGGTGGAATAAAGAGGGAGAGAAGGAGAGAGAAAAAGAGAAAATGTAGAAGGTCTGCTGATGTGTCTGTTTGGATGAGGTGACTCCCCTAATTTAGTGAAACTGGACTTTGGGAGCGTGGTCAGGGAGAGCAGGCATCTGATGAACTGTGAGGCCAGCAAAGTACTTGTGTTCTTGACCCTGGCTTTTATTCCTCCGTTCTCTGAGGTTACAGGCAACACTAATGCTTAAACAATTCTCTGTAGGGGTAAACTGGCATTTACCATCAGGTTCTAGTGGAGGCATAGTTTTCATCCTTCAACACACTCTACTTTTCTATTTTCCATTTTATCTTCTGAGATTTTAATTTTATTTTTTTCATCTTTGATATTCTATATGTTCCTTATTTTTTCTATAAGAACAAGTTCTGTCTTAAAACTTTTTTTTCTGAGATTATCATTTGCAAAAATTCCACCCCAGGGGATATCTGGCAATGTGCAGATAGGTTTTTAGCTGTTACAAAGCATGAGAGTGGGGCTGGCTCCTAACACCTAGTGGGTAGGAGCTGGTGCTGCTGCTGAATGTCCTACAGGACACAGGCCACCTGCTCGCAGCAAACAATTTTCTAGGTGAAAATGTGAATAGTGCTGAGGTTAAGAAACCCTGTTGTGGAGAATATAAAAGTATTTCTAAAATTTTGGTGCACAGATCAACAAACTTGAGCCCCACCCATCATTGAATCATAAAATTAGGGTGGCATGGAGAACTGAAATCTGCTTTTTTAATAGACTTCTGCACCGTTCCTTTTTTTTTTAAGATTTTATTTATTTGAGAGAGAGAATGAGAGCATGAGCAGGGGGAGCAGACAGAAGAAGAGGGACAAGCAGGCTCCCCACTGAGCAAGGAGCCCAATGTGGGACTTGATCCTAGGACTCTGATATCATGACCTGAGCCAAAGGCAGATGCTTAAACAACTGAGCCACCCAAGTGTTCCCTTCTGCACTGAATCTTAACCCTGCTGCAGATTTAAAGCTATACTGTGAGGTGCTATCAGTTAACCTCTTTCTCAGCATGAGAAAGGCTGCATTTGAAGCATAATTCATCTTCCAATTTTTTTTCAGATTTAGAGAAAAATATGTTTATACTTCATAATTTCCTTTGGTAATTGTCCCAGATAACTATAATAACAAATTGCTTATTTACTGTTTGTCTCTGATCTCTCCAGTTTTTCAAAACTATTAATGCTTTGCTCTTGATTTATCTATAAATATCTCTTTAAAATTGCTTGATTACCACAAGCAAATTACTATCAATTATCACTATGCAGTGCCAACTTCTAATAGCCATCAGGGTGTGAATCACCAGGAAAGAGAAAATCTTTCACAGATTTTGGGATGCCTAACAGTTTTCTTCCCTTTCCATCCCCTGCTGATCTCTCAATCAGCAAATACAACAAACAGTGATGTTCTGTTTCCTTTAAAGTCACTTTACTCTTGGGCCTCTGGCCCGCCCTCGTGCACACACTTTACAGTTTCTTTCCCCAGCTTTTAGTAAGACGGTAGTACCAACCCCAGACCTCACCCAGAGATGGACCTCGGGGAGATCAAGGACTATAATATCTGTCAGTTGACAGAAGAAGTACAGCAGACAGTACTTGCTTTGGTCCTTCTTGGGAATCAGAGCAAATGGCAAATAAAGGGCTAAGGGTTGTTGGCCATGGGAGCAACAAACTCGGGGACCCAGTAGTAGGTGGAAATCTACTTCCTGAAGGTTAAGATGGCCTCAACAGTAATTAACTTTATTGCAGGTGTCTATTAATGATACTATTCATAACCAATGCTGGTAGAAATATGATACAATGACTATCTATGATGATGTGTAATCTTTGAGTACATTTCAAAATATCCAGCATCCCGCACATAAATTACCTTCTACGATTTTAGCACTATTGTTATCTTCTCCATACAACCATGCTTTAAAAATGCTTTCATACCAAATTAAAATTATTACAAAAGAAATAAATTAGCTTCTTTTTGATAATCAAATGGCAGTCTTTTCATACATTTTGGGGAACATAAGGCATTAAGAACCCCAGGGGAAGTGTTACTACTGCTTACAGAAAAGGAAACAGTGATATAGAATGCAGACAGAAGAATCACAAATCTTAATTTTTGTACATCAGGGAAATGGAAAAGTGAATGTATTTCTCTAAGGCACACATCTAGCAATTCAACCACATGGCATTTATTTGGGGGGGGGGAGTGGAGGAACTGAGTTATTTGTCCTGTAGAGTTTCCTGCATGCTGAGTTTTGCTGATTATATACTCACTCCCCTGTATTTCTTCTAAATTAGTGAAGTGTGGTTCTGATTCAGAGTTCTTATTTTTTTGTTTGCAGGAATCTGTCTTCTGTGGTATTGGTAACTTGCATTGGAAGTCACATAAACTCTGGGTTGTCTTACTGTGATGTTAAAATTATAAATGGGTTCGGTTGCTTCCAGCATGATTTGTTATGAAGTTCTACATTTTTGCATTACGTTTCTTACTGTTTTATTTCATTGTTGATTAAATTCAGTGATATTCTAATTTTCTTATGCCACCTTTATTAGCAAAAACATATTTTTTCAAGAAATCATTTTCTCTCATCAACTGTTATCTCAAGATACATTTTATCTCAAGGCGAAACGGTTTTTATTCTTTTCCTATATTTTTGTGATTAATGATTTGGCTTTCTGTCATCTTCCACATGTGACCATTAAGGTAGAATTTTAGTGTCAGCCTGAAGTCATGACTTCATCTCCTTTAATCTGTGGCAGCCTTATTGTTACTGATGTACCGATTGCGTCCTTTTTGGCCAGCAGGGCCTCATGAGTCAGGTAGTTTTCTTTGGTATCTAGTTTTTGACTCGATTCTTCAATAGTGTCAAATGCCCATTATCTGCCTCATATGTGAGACCTAGAAAACATTTTATGGATTGCAACAGTATCATATTTAATTTTGAAATAAAAGATATCATCTGAAAACTTAGAGTAAATGAATCAGGTCTCCCAAGTGATCTATAATGCACATTATTGTTCACAAGTAAATGACAATCACATGCAGAAAGACCTCTCTGTCACCTGGTTCTATTCTTGTGTGTCAGACTTCTGCATGTTCCCTCAGAGTGACTGTAAGTGGCAGCCAGTTTTGAGGTCAACCCCCTATGTCATGAACGCTGTGGTTGTGTGTTTTGCATGCCATCACCACTTTCTGCTCTTTGCCTTCCCCTCCATCGTCATGGAATACTGTGGTGTTCACTGTGCAAATTACACTGTGTTAAGTGCTAGTGACTCTATGAGGGTGTGTTTTACCATCTCTTAAGTCCCACTATCTGTCCCAAGGTTCAAATCCGGAGTTTGGAATGTTTGTTAAGAGGCTGCCTTGCCCTTGATAGAGGTCAATCTTTCAGATCTTGTGCAATTCACAGAGGGTGGTACCAATACAGCCCCCATTTCTTTCTAGAGACCTGTCCTGCTAGTTTCCACAGTGAGAGCTGCTGGCTCTGTTTTATAGCAAAGGGTGTCCTTGTCCTTGTGCACAGAACTACACCGTTAGACTCTCTCCTCCAGCTACCTTGTGTAAATTCTCTGGTTTCTTAGGGCTCCTTGCTTTAGGCTTTCAAGAGACTCTCAATGGGAAGTATTTAATTTCCTAGAATAAATACATAAAACTTTCCTTCCTCAAAAATTTATTATTGGGGCACCTGGGTGGCTCAGTCAGTTAATCAGCCAGCTCTTGATTTTGGCTCAGGTCATGATCTCAGGGTCACGGGGATTGAGCCCCGTGCTGGGCTCTGCACTGGGCTCCGTGCTCAGCAGGGTATTTGCTTGAGATTCTCTCCCTCTACCTCTGCCCACCCCCCACCCTCACACTCTCTCTCTCTTGTTCTTAGTCTCTCTTAACATAAATAAATCTTTTAAGAATTATTATTCTCAAACTTAAAATACACACACACACACACACACACACACACACATATATATATATAGCAATCTCTGAAACATGAAGTATATGAATAACAATTCTGAGAGGATAAAAGTTATCTAAAGTACATATGAAAGCTATGGTTGGTGAAATAATTTCCAGCACATGTCACCTACAGTATGACTCATGGTTTTTAACAATTACAGTTCTGAATTGTGTAATCTTATTTTGCAGATACCTGCTATTCAGATGGTAACAGTGATTATGCCTTGTTTCTAGAAAGAAAAGTTCTAGAAATATCTGTGGGGGGGAGGGGAAAGAAAGAAATGGCTTCTGATTATTAGCGTCATTTTCCTCTAGAGAAGATAATTTCTTAAATACTAAATGAGGGGCAAAATATCAGGAATAACTACACTAAATGACATCAGTCAGGACAGTGGAGATGCCTCATCTTTTAAAGATTTCCCATGTCCACATAGCATTTTTGAGAGTAGAAAATAACACATAAGCTAGACTAAAGCTGAGAGTGAGTGTACAGCTACTGTGGAAAACAGTATGTAAGTTTATAAAAATTAAAAATAGAATTATCATATGAGCCAATAATTCCCTTATGGGCTATTTACTAAATGAAAACAGTAGTAATTTAAAAAGATACATGCATCCCTATGTTTCCAGTAGCATTATTTTCAATAGCCAAGACATGGAAGCAGCTTGAGTGTCCATTGATAAAGGAACGGATNTTCCTATTTTATTAAAATAAAAAAAAAAAAAAAAAAAAAAAAAAAAAAAAAAAAAAAAAAAAAACAAGGAAAAAGGAAAATCCACCAGCTTCACTTATTTCCATTCATAACACAGAATCCTTTGGCATCCGGAACAAAAAGCTAAGCTTTTGTGGTGTTCATTTTATGTGAACACTGTAATAATATGATGAGTCACACATGGGCAATTTTTATAAAGGGCCTATATGATTATTCTCGGTGAACAATTATAAACCTGTCATGTAAAATACATGGGATCACTTAATTTGTGTTTAAAATAACAGCTATAATTTGCAAACAATGCATGAGGACTTGACAGCCCTGTATATTTATACTCTGTAATAGAAATGCATGTAAAAACCATAGAAGGCAATTAAAAAGAAAATTTTATTCTTTAAGAAAAGAAAAAAAAATCACCACTGCCACTGGTTCTGAAATATATTATATGAAATAATATATAATGTAATCATATATATTATAATATATATATAATATATAAGGCAATACTTCATGATGGTGTTTTTTTAGTAAGTGTTCCTTTCATTTATTCAGTTGGGTTTTGTATGTATCTGTGGCTTCATCAGCACCATCTTTTATAATAATGACAAGTGTAGAGCAAATATTTCTTTCTTGGATGAGTAAAGCTTGTTTTTAGCCCTTTTAAAATCTGAAGAACTGAGAATCATGTGTGAAAGCCTCAAATAACTAGATATTAAACATGTGAAATTATGTTTGACTCAACCATTTAAAGAAGTTTAATCACTGAAGTAGTTAACATACTTGTAAGGAAATCTGATTTTTTTATCAAGGGTTTTATTATACTCTGGATATTTGAGGTATCTCATTTACAATGTCAATGAGGGAAACAGTAGTTTGTTACAATATGGTAGCTGCATTCTGAGATAGCCATGCTGGCATCCACGTTGCTCTAATAGGACAGATCCTTACCACAATAATAGGTTTTGGGAAGGTATTGGTAAGGTAACCATGTCTCCATCGGCCTTTTGTATAGAAGAAAGTTCAACTAATTCTTTGGTGGCCGTGTTGTGGTGAAAACTCTCTATGATAAGCCCATATTTACCATTAAATTCTATATTCTTAAAAACTATATTGTGGTGGTATCCCACCATTACCTACAAATCCTTCCCTTCTTTTGAAACCTTTGCCTTCTCTGTAGGTTTCTATGTCATTGGGTGATGATAAGGTTGAATAAAGCAGAGTAAGTTTTCAGGGATAACCCCAGTCTAGTTTAGGAGTCCCTCATCTTCATCTCTCTTAATCCCTGAATTTCTCTCAGTAATTTTTTTTCCTTATTTCCCCAAACACCTTGCCATTTCTTCGTAGAATTAACACTCGGTGTATACAAGTGGTTCTCAACCTTTTTTGGTTGCAGAGTTGGTTTACACTCTTAAAATTGAGGACCCCACAGAGCCTTTGTACTGAGGAACCATTCTGAAGACAAGAACACACAATCGCACATTCTACTAGACACCAGAGCAATGCTGCCATCACAGCACATCCATCCTCCTGAAAACTGTGGTTCTCATGAGGAATGGACGCTGAAGATGGCAAACAGTGCACTGCAAGTATATGGACTTGCGTTGGGTTCTCAGGACCCATGAAAGCGTCTTGGGGACCCCAGGTGCCCCAAACCACATTTTCATAACTGTTCTCTGCCATGATTGTTTCACGTGTCTCCTCAGCTCTGTGGTTCTTGTTTCCACAGAGTGTATATTATTTAACTTTGTGTCCAGAACCCACTAAAATGATTTACTCATAGTAAATTCTTGGCCAATATTTGTTGGATGAATAAATGTGTTATCCATATCAGTGTATCACAAAACCATTCCACAAATTATGCCTTGGAATCATTACATATTTAGCTAAATTTCCTCAATATTTTCTATATGTATGGAACTATGTAGTTTTATACTGTATATATAACACATGCATAGTTGTATGTGTACACACACACACACACACATACGGATCTTAAAGTTATGCCTCAATTCAAGTATTTCTAGAAATCTCTGATTACTGCTATCTTAACAGGAAGAGATATTTTATGTGCAGGATCACTGCTGTTTCTCCACAATCTTGGGGAGCACAGTTTTTTTTTTAAATGAGGTTTTGACTCCTGGTTCCTACAGCCCTAAGTCCACCAGTTCATCTTGGCACCATGTCCCCTAAACACTAGCCTTTCTCAAAACCTTAAGACAGGAGAAATTATCCATTAGCTGTACTGGTGTCCTCTTCTTCCTTAATCTGAATGGCTATTTTCTACATCTTCACTCTCTGTGCTCCTCTTCAGTTCATCCCTCAATATAAACTATTCTTATACATTATCTCAAAGAAATCAAAAGAAAAACAGTTGATCTGTGAGATTTAGACATTACTGTCTAATCCCATATCAACATGGTCTCTGAGCATAGAACAAATTTGACAGAAATTAAGGTGGTTAAGTTTCTTCTTAAGAAATTTTTACCGGTCTTTGTTTCACTCTTGAGGCCGAGTATCAAATAAAACTGCAGTCACCACTTTATTAAGTTCCTGTTGTTGTCATTGTTGTTTTTTGTTTTGTTTTGTTTTGTTTAGCAGTCCCTAAAATTATTATAGAGTAAAGCAATTGAAGTGAGAAAAGTGTCAACTCTAAATCCTGCTTCAGAGGGCACCTGAGTGGCTCAGTCAGTTAAGTGTCTGCCTTTGGCTCAGGTCATGATCTCAGGGTCCTGGGACTGAGTTCTGGCATTGGGTTCCCTGCTGAGCGGGGAGTCTGCTTCTCCTTTGCCCTTCAGCTGGCTCACGCTCTCTCTCAATCTCTCTCAAATAAATACAATCTTTAAAAAAAAAATCCTACTTTAGCTTAGTGAATACAATTAAATTCACTTAAAATTAAGATAACATTGCTTGCTACATTAAATAATAGGAACATTTAATTTTTATCCATTTTCTCCTTTTTTATATATACCGTATATAAAAGTATGCACAAGCCCAGTATTTCCAAGTTGGTGGTTCATCACAGGGAGAACAGCTCTGTAACAACATAGTGTTAATACCAGGAAGGACCGTTTCCCCACCTCTCAGCATTCCTCTTCTTTTCCACACAGCACGTTACTTTCCTGAATTCTATGGAAATCCCTTCTCTGTGTATATTTTTCCATGACAAACTAAGTATGCATTCCTAAAGAGTATGGCTGAGTTATATCTTTTTTTTTTTTACTTTCCATAAATATATAGAATATATTCTTTTGTGTCTTTCTCTTTCATGCCCATGTATTTGTGATATTTATCCTTGTTGTAAACAATTCTTGTTTTTTTAAAGGTGTATTGCTACATATCTTTCAATTATATGAATACATCACAATTTATTCATTCTACTTTTGATCAACAGTTGAGTTATTTCATTTTGCACTTACTCTGAATTAAATTGTTGTGGCCATTCTTCTGTATTTTTCTTGGTGTACCTGAGCACACATTTCTGTAAATATATACATATACACATACACATATACACACACACACACTTCGGAGTAGAATTACTGAGTTTTAGACAATGCATATATCCAACTTCTCTGGATAATGATTCTTTCCTGAAGTGGTTGTAATAACTTAAAACGTCCAGAGGCAGCAAATGAGACTTCAGTTGCTCCCTACAATTGTCACCCTTGATATTAACCAATTTTAGATCTTCTGGTGTGTGTAATGATATTTAATTATAGTTTTGAATTTATTTCCTTGGTTATTAATGTTAGAACATTTTTCATGTATTTATTGAACAATACAACTATTATAGCTATGATGTGCTCTTTCAAGTAACTTGCCTATTCTTATCTTTTTCTTATTGATTTTAAAAAATTTAAATATACACTTGAAACAAGAGATGTACTGGTTACATGTGTTACAGATCTTTTTCAACTTTGTGGCTTTCTTTTCAACTCTTTTAATGGTATCTTTTGAAGAAAAGGATTCTTAAGTTTAATGTAATACTTTATGGTTAGTACTTTTTCTTGAACTGTTTAAAAATTCTTTCCCCACCCTAAGGTCAAAAAAATATTATCTTAGTATAATTTCTAAAAGCTTTATTGCTTTGGATTTCACATTCAGATCTGTGATCTATCTGCAGTTGGTTTATGTGCATGGTTTTAGTCAGGGAATATCTTTCTTTTTTAGTGTGTGTGTGTATAAATAATTAACCTAGCATTAATTTTTCAAAAACTTTAATCTCTTCACTTGTTTGTAGGGCAAACCTTGCCTTACACCAAATGCCCGTGTGTGAGTGGCTCTGATTCCGAGGCTTCTATTCTGGTCATCTTTTTATAATATTGTATTCGTATATATTTGAGGTATTCGTGTAACTATTATAAGCATCTGGTATATATGCATGCATATTACATACATATCTGATAAAACAAGGTCTCCATTGTTTTTCTTTTTAAAGAGTTTCCTGACTAGTCTATGTCATTGAATTTTCACATAAATTTTAGTATCAGATTGTGTGTTTCCACAAATAATTGTGTGGAGGGTTTTGTTTTGTTGTTGTTGTTGTTGTTGTTTTTGACTGTAGGTATCATTTTATATGACATCATAATACTGTATATTTCAAACCCATGAATATGATACATCTTTGCATTTATTTAGGTCTTTAGTTTTTTTCATAAGGATTCTCATTTTTCCAAATAGAAAACTGGATCATGGACAATTACCACCTTTGTTAGAATTGTTCTTACACATTTGATACTTACTATTCTATAATAAACAGTTTTGTTTCTTTTGCTTTTTAAGTTATGCCTAGTATATAGAATGGCAATTAATTTTTGTATATTGCTAAAACAAACTCGCTAAATTCATTAAATTTTCAATAGATTATTTTGGATTTTTGATGTGTGCCAACAGACTACATACAACTAACAATTTTCTATTTTTTTTCACCAATCCTACATTCATAAATTATTTTCCTTTCTTCTTGCACAGAATAGGATCCCCAATGAATGTTGAATAAAAGCAATGATGACAGGGATTTTTCTCATCCCTAAACTGAAGGGAAAAAATAGCCAATATTTTCCTGTGATATGCAATGTTTGCTGTTGGTAATTTTGCAAATACCTGTGTAAGATTAAAGATGAATTAATTTAAGAAACAAAACATATGAACATAGGGAAGGGAAGGACTAATAAAATAAGATAAAAACAGAGAGAGGCAAACCATAAGAGACTTTACAGTTAAGAGAATTAAGGGTTGATGGAGGGAGGTGGGTGGGGGATGGGTTGGATGGGTGATGGGCACTACTTGTGATGATCACTGGGTGTTGTATGTAAGGGATAAATCATTGAATTCTACTCCTGAAACAAATACTACACTACATGTTAACTAAATTGGATTTAAATAAAAGCTTGGAAAAAACACAACAACAAAAAAAACATGTTTCATGCACTATCTAGTTTGTAGGATTTTTAAATGTAAATTAGTCACAGATGATGAATTGTATAAAAATTTTTTTTCCTAAATCTATTCATGGTTATATGTCCCATTATTGTCATTATGGTGAAAAGATCAATTGATCTGAAAATACTACATTCTACATCAAACTTGCACTCCTGAATACATCCAACTTGGTTAAAAAATATTATAGATTCTAAAAACATGACTGAAACAGATTTGCTATAATTGGAACTGGTTTGTTTATAATTTTTGCATCAGTGTTCATGAGAAAGGTTGGATGGAAACTACCTGATTTCTCCTCATCGGCTTTTTTTTTTTTTTTCTTTTTGAGAGACTTTATTGATTTTGTAAAGGTGATACATGCTTCCTATTTAAAAAAATCAAGGAATACAGAGAAGTACAAAGTAAAATCCAAAAATTTATTACCTAGAAATAACCATTATTTTTCGAAAAATTTTTATTTGAGGGGCACCTGGGTGGTTCAGTTAAGTCTCTGACTCTTTTTTTTTTTTTAATGATTTTTTATTATCTTATGTTAGTCACCATACAGTACATCCCCGGATTCCGATGTAAAGTTCGATGCTTCATTAATTGCTATAACACCCAGTGCACCACGCAATACGTGCCCTCCTTACTACCCATCACCGGTCTATCCCACTCCCCCACCCCCTCCCCTCTGAGGCCCTCAGTTTGTTTCTCATAGTCCATAGTCTCTCATGTTTCATTCCTCATGGGCTTTTGATATCAAGGTTACACTGGCTTGAGAAAGCTGGAAGTGTTCCTTTTTAGTGTATGCTGAAAAATTGTGTAAGATTAGTATAATTGTTATCATTAAATGTTTGCTATAATTCACCCTTAGTAACATATGGGCTTCAAATTATTTTGAGGGGCAGGATTTCTAATTATTCAGTTTTTCAACAGTTACAGGACTATTCAAATATTTTTCTCTTGTCAGTTTGGATTTACATTTCTAGGCATTTGTATTTTTCATTTAAAATTTTAAATTCAGGGGCGACTGGGTGGCTCAGTCAGTGAAGCATCTGCCTTTGGCTGAGGTCATGATCCCAGGGTCCTGGGATTAAGTCCTGCATTGGGCTCCCTGCTCAGCGGGGAGTCTGCTTCTCCCTCTGCCTTTGCCTGCTGCTCCCCCTGCTTGTGCTCTCTCTCTCTGACAAATAAATAAAATCTTAAAATTAAAAAAAAATAACATTTTAAATTCATAGGCAAACATTTCCTCATAAGTTCTTTAAAGTAATAAATTTGAAATAAAGTTCTCAGAATTTTTCTTTCTTTATCCTTTCTTTTTGTTTTGCATTTTGCATTTAGGACTGTGATCTGTTTCAAGTTAATTTTTGCAAATGGTGTAAGGTCTGTGTCTAGATATGTTATATTCCAGAACGATTTGTTGAAAAAATGTTCTTTAGTTTGTCATGATTGAATTTTATTGGGCTGTCTGGACTATGTGTGCATGTCTTTCAAAACTTTTGGAATTTGTTTTCCATTGTGTCTTCAAATATGTATATAATTCTTTCCAATGTTTGTAGTATATCTTTCTGGATCTCCAATTAGGTACATGTTAGATTTCCTCATTTTATTTGCAGTGTCTTTAAATCTGTCATATTTTGTATCTTTTGTTTCTTTGTGTTGCACACCTAATAATAGCTTCAGATTTATTCTCCAGTTAATAAGTATTCTTTTAAACTAAGTATTCTGTCCTTTAAACTATGTATCAAATTTAAACGTATTAAATTTTTTATTCCCATAAGTTTTGTTTAATTTTCAAATGAAACTCCTTTGGAATCTTACTTTCTGTTCATGTTATTGAGATTTTATATGTATGTATGTGTATGTCTATATGTGTGTATGTATATGTATCTATAGATATCTCAAACTTTTTTTAAAATTACATGTTTTAAAATCCCAGTGTCTGAAATCTATTGAGGTCTGATTTTTTTTTTTTAATGTTTTTGTGGTTCTTACTGTAGTACCTTTGGTCCCTGGGTCCTTTAACATCATTTACCCTAACTGATTGTTTTCCTTTGGACTTCACTTTGGGTTAAGGCTTTGATGCCAGAGTTGAGACAGTAGCACTGCCTGGAGGAATGATAATTCTTCCTTGCAACGTTCACGTGGGCAGAAGGACTCCTAACTACTGCAAATTAGATTCTCTTCCTACAAATTGTCAGACCATGCTGAAGCTAAGAAATCCCCCATCACCTCTGTGGTAGTCAGGATGCAGTTGTAGTTTCTCGGGAAATATTTTTCTTCTCTTAGGTGGAGCCAGTTGAAGAAGGCAGCTTTCTTTAAGTTTGCTTTAGTTTTGTTGTTCTGCAACTTCACCAAAATCTAGCTACTCCCCAATTTTGCTTGTATTGCTCTTTACCAGGACTCCATATCTCCTCCAGTCTGGAAACTCGTGTATTTAAGCAAGTTTGTCAGATATTCACCAAAATCTAGCTACTCCCCAATTTTGCTTGTATTGCTCTTTACCAGGACTCCATATCTCCTCCAGTCTGGCAACTCGTGTATTTAAGCAAGTTTGTCAGATATACTTCCAAATATTTTCCCTCCTCATTCTCTGTTTTCTGTTTTAGGATTTTTTTTATTAACGTAGTTTGGGTCTCCTAATTGCCTTTTCTGTGCCTCTTTCTTCATAATTTCCATATTTTCTACAATAGATCCCAGGCAAATTCCTTTTCTGTTTGCTCTTTTCTCTTCAACTTTATCTAATCTGCTCTTTGACACTGAGAGGAAATTTTTTCAATGCTTCCAGATTTCTAAGCATTCTTTTTTTTATCTGATTTTTTGTTTTCAAAATGAACTATATTAAGTCTTTTATGCCTTGTTTTGTTTCTGTACTTATTTAAAAATATTTAATGTATTGTCTCTTTCAGATTAGTTTATTATATCTAGTTACTAGGATATTATTTCTTCTACAATTGGAGCTCATTGATATCCCTTCATACACTCCCTGCCACAGTATATATTTTAATTGTCAATTGCTTTTCTTCATGGGGCAAATTTTTTCCTGTGGCAGATGAATGACTGCATTATAAAAATGTTTCAGCAGAGTGGTTTTTATTTTGCTCTATCAGTGCCAAGGGAATTCAATTGTCCTTGTCCAATTGTTATTTTATGTTCTCAATTTGAAACTCCTGTAACTACCTTATATCTGTACATGCTACAGGTCAGTGCCTCTCGTTCTTCACTCAAGACTTCATATATATGACAATTAGTCCCTACTGTTGCCCACAGCTAGTGAGCCAAATCCCCACCCTCTCTTATTTTAACTGACATTTTTAGAAGTCTCAAGCCTAATTCTAGTGACTTTGTTTTTTATAATCCACAAAGCATCTCTCCATCTTCTTCATGGGTGCTAGGGACCACCTCTTGGGCATTGATCCAAGCATAAGTGTTTCCCTACCCTCCTCATGTGTCTTTGATCATTTTCTACTTTTATCACCTGAAAATGTTCTGTTCTTTACTTTTTTTCCCTTTTAAGCTGAACTTTGCATTTAAAAACAATTTTTATTGCTATACTTTATTTTTTTTTTAGAGTAGGCTCCATGCCCAGTGTGGAGCCCAATGTGGGGTTTGAACTCATGACTCTGAGATCAAGACCTGAGCTGAGGTCAAGAATCAGACGCTCAAACAACCAAGCTACCCAGGAGCCCCTTTATTGCTATATTTTAAGAACCATTGCTGGGTGACAATACTAGGACAAATGGTACAGATTGCCCAGCTTTTTCTGTTGGAGCATACCAACATAAATTTTGAAGAGCTTCAAGCTGAAATTATTGCAAAATTTTAAAAAGTGCATTATTGATTAAAACTCCATTAATAAGAAATAAACTTAGGAAGAGCAGAGAAGCAAACACTATTGAGTCTATCTTCCATATCCTAGAGGTGTTACTGTTTCTGTAGGGGAAAAACTGCCCTTAAGACCCCTACAAGATATCTTAATTTCTTTGATATAGGAAATGTGTTTGTGGTTAAAGGGAAAAACAAAACAAAACAAAGCTATTGGAACTAAAATGCAAAGTTACTGTAATGAATTTCTATTTCAAAGACTTAAATGAAAATTAGATTTTCTAATACCAAATAATCTTTAAAATCTAGATTTCCATTGAATTTCGTTTGAATATACGACTGAGTTTGTAGAATAGAATAGCTTGAGGGAGAACACAATGGACATGGAGAATTGAAAGTGGAAGAAGAAGGAAGATTATAAAAAGACAGTAACAATGTAATAATATAACACTGTTAACATTCTTAAATCATTGCTTTGTGGCTAGTAAGGTTAAACATTTTACATATACTAAGATATTTAATCACAACAACTCCATGAAGCAAATCTTAAAACTGTTGGTCCCTTTCAGGTAATGACATTAAGTCTCTTGCCATCTGCTCAGGTTCCCAGCCAATGCGTAGAGGAACCAATGCCTGAGATTTTGAGGAGTATGCCTGAGAGTAGGTATTCGTGTCAGGAGCTAATATAAGCCAGTTTTGAGGAATAGCTGGTTTATATGAGTGAGGAGGATCAGTTCTGTTTTAGAAACACTTGAGACTTATAAACTAGTGGAATTTATAACCTCAAGTCTACTGCCTGGGGAAAAGTTCAGTTTAAGAATTATATGAATAATTGGATCAGTATTAGCCATCAACTTACTGAATATTAACAACATCGAAGGCAATGTGCTAAGACACATAATGCAGATATTTTCTCATTTTCAATTTTAAAATAACATTATGGAAACCAAGGAAACCAAGATTTAGAAGTAATTTGCTCAAAAAAAAAAAAACACAAAAAACTGCACCAAAAACTAGAAAAAGGGATTAGCATCTGGGTATCTGACTTCAAAGTGTGCCCTTAGTTCCTCTATAGACTTTGTCTTCATTCACACAGATCCCAAAATAAATGCAGGCACAGACCATGAGTGGACTCAAAAAGGGCTGTAGAAAGTTAGTGAGTGATAGATTGTTTTAACGGGTTAGCAGGAAACAATAAGAATTTTGATCAATGTTCTTAATATTCCACAGTTGGTATTAAAATTCAACATGCCCTCTCAGAAAATGTTAGGAGCTGGCATCTGGCAATTCTAGAGATTTTATTTATAAATGATAAGATACTTGCCATTTACCGTGTTCTGAAAATCATTTCTGCTCAATTCTAGATTAAAAATAATACATTAAAGTTACCATTTCTTTCTTACTCATGTCATACTGAGATAGAAGTTTATTGAGCAAGTAATCCCGATGGGTTTGAGAATAGACACTGTAATTGGTATTTAATTCTGAAGTTTTGTTAATCACCTGAACCAAGGGTATAATTTACAGTTGCATGTTCACATCTGTGTGTGCTCTACTTATTCTTAAGTAATTACAAATATACAGAAAACAGAAAAATCATTGGAGCATATGCTATTTACAGGGAGCGTTTTTAGATCTAACTTCTGTGAGACTCCTGTTGATTAGAATCATTTGGTGTTTTGGTACAAATGACACAGAGTTCCTAACTAGTGAGAAGTGCTGTGTGTGCAAATCTGGTCTTTATACATTTGTGCAGAGCTGTGTAATCATAAGCAGGGTTCCCAGATGGATTTGTGAATGTGCAGGCTGTGATGGGAGCAGAGTGGATGAAATGGGGAGACACAGAAGCAACCGGACAGGAGGGCTAATGGGAGGGGAGAGAGGCATGACCACTAGTCAAATAGATGATCTTGGCCTATCACGTCCATCCTTGAAAATCATCTTCAATAAGACTTTCTCTCATATAGCTAGTTCTTTTTAAATCCTATCTTAAGAATTTCATCTTTTCTCCTGATTGTTTTCATTTTACACATTTGTATTTGTAAAAAAAACTATAAAACTCTTGCAGTGCTCAAAAAAATAGTTTTATAATATAATCTAAGAAAAAAAATAGCAAATTTCTGGTTGTGGCTAGGTTATCTGTAGAAATTCAGGCATAACTTTATATACTATCAGACATCACTATAACATGTATCTGACAAATAACTATGCACATGTTCACAAGACGAATTATTGGTCTGAGTTAGGCCATTTAGTATTTCTTCCTAGTCTTTAAGTAGAAGGTAAATCATATCTGCTTTGGTTATAACTGGACAAAATATAAGGTACATCAATTTTATAAATACATAAATCATGAATCACCAGGTATTGATAGTGGAAGTTTGCATGATTCTGATATAATACCCAGTTATTTTAATTCATTGAGAAAACAACATTTGTCAGTGCAATGATTTTATTCTGAATGTCATGGAGCAAAATATTTTTAAAGAGTGTGTTTTTAATAATATCAAATGTCTCTTCCATATTTTGTGTAGATAATTTTCAATAGATACATTATGGAAACTCACACTTGAGTGTGGATAGCATAACTGAGCTATTTAAGATAAAAATATAGGAGGGGACAATTGCATTGTGCTTGTTGTGCTGTATTTTGTTTAGTTTTTAAGGAATCCAACACTGAGTTATTCCGTGGTAGTGGCTGTCAGTACTGAAGTGAATTGTAGGTTAGTTAAGGTGGTTGGCATTTTCTTCCTCCTTAGAGAACCCTAGGATATATAAAGTGATGACAGTCATGGTGGCAAAGCCAGGAAATGAGGGGTAAGAAGAAAGAGTTACAAACTCTGTTAGCCCAAGAATTAGTGACCTGGAATTTTCTGACATCACCTCAAAGGCCAGAGTTCCTGGAGAGCTCTGCTTCTATGTCAATTATTTCCCCTTGACAATTTTTATTTTCTCTTTCTCCACCGGCTTGATGTCTTCTCTCCCACAATAAACACTGAATTAAGTCTATCTTAGGAAAAAAAAAAGGTAGCTATAATATAAAACGCTACAGAAAGAGGGGCTTCCGAGTGTGAGCATGTACAGTAATGTGCTGTCTATTATATACCAAAGCACTCCTACGTACAGTGAGGTGGTTAAGAACATAGCATTTGAAGACACAATACACCGGGGTTCAAATCTGTATCTGTCATGAACTGGTTTTTGCATCATTAATTCAATAATTTACTTTTAGTAAGCCTCAATTTTTCCACTCTAACAGGAAGATGATGTTCCTAATTTATGAAAATGTTTTAGAGATAACATGAGATAACTATGGGCTGTGTACTTAGCATAGCACTCTACACAGGTTGTTTAATTGCCTATGGCTGGAAACCAGATATTCAGGCAAGAGGAAAGGTGATTACCAGCTGTACAAGTATATTGTGAGAAATGTCTGCAAGTGACCCTGACCTCGCCCCCCTCCCTGCTCCCCTATACTGTCTACATCCTATACAAAAAGTCATTTTCCTCCACATAGTACAGATGCCGTGTATTTTATGGGGATGTGTATTTTATTTTACTCTAATTCAATTATGTGGTATATTTTTCAACATAATTGGTCCACTAATTTTATTCAGTTTCCTAAAATTTAATTAGCCATTGTAAATGATTCCATTTCACTTTCCTATGGAACACAGTAGCCTTACAATATAACACTTTATATCAGCATGTACAATGTAATAAATCAACATATAGTGGATAACCTACAGAAATATGTGAAGAGAAATCCACTTATAATTTATTCAAAAGCCATTTGGAAGTTTGTATCTGCCTATTAATTCAAAGATTAATTGCTGTACATGCTGGACAGCAGTGGGGTCAACTTCAAAACTTTTAAAGGGAAAAAGCCAGAAGTTTGCATTTGACTGTTCTAGGTTTTAAACATCTGTTCTGATACCCCACGGGGAAACCTTTGGACAAAATCATCTATTAAGATGTCAGTTCTTCATAGTTTCATTTTTTTCCCCATAGTTTCATTTTAAAATAATTTTCTAAGCAGAGATTTTATTGGAATTTTGAATTTCTTTTTTTTAAGGTTTTTTTTTGTTTGTTTTTTGTTTTTTGAGAGAGGGATAGCAAAAACTAGCAGAAGGAGGGCGGAAGGGTCAGAGGGAGAGGCAGACTCCCGCTGAGCAGGGAGCCCAATGGGGGGCTTGATGCCGGGACGCTGGGCTCATGACCCGAGCGGAAGGCAGACACCTAACCGACTGAGCCACTCAGACGCCCCTGGAATTTTGAATTTCTAAAAGAAAAAAAGAGAAAAGACAAAAGACAAATAAGGTTCTTTATTTCTTGTGAATTCCCCGCTTGTCAAACCTCCTCAGTGAAGAAGGGAGCCTCTGTGGCTGAAGGGCTGTTCTAACAGTGTTCGGAATTAATGATCCTTAGGGGTTTGAGGTTATGTTCTAGGAAGGCAGAAGAGAAAAACTCTCTTCTCTGATGCAGCCCCTGCCACTAGTCAGTATCCAATAAAAGTCTGTGGAATTATTTTATTATTAATGTGAATAATTTTTAATTGTCCTTTTTTTATGAAGCCAGAGATACTCCCATCCTTCTATTATTCTGCTATTACTTTCATGGTAAAAATAGCGATCATGAATGTAAGAAATCTAGTTCTTAGGTCTGAGGTGCTGGCCTGCTGTTCTGTTTTAAACACGGCAAAAGGGGCTCATCCTAAAACTGTAAAGCATTTCCATTCTACATTCCTTAGAACATTCAGGATCCATGATGAATAATCCATGCCCATGGTCCTTTTAGATGGTCAGTAAAAGCATCATGGGAAACTCACATTTTGCTTGTTTTTAAAAACTAGGGCCTCAGGGGTCCTCACCGGTCTCTCAGTGCATGCTGCGGGTTGCCCTCTATGCGATAAGACCATAGGATCTTCATCCTTACAGGTGAATCTGCCTGCTCTCATTTCTTAAGGTTTCAGGATCTCCTAGGCAGTGCAATTCCTCCCTTCCTCCCTCCCTACCTTCCGTCCCTCTCTCCCTCCCTTGTTTCTTGCTTATTCTGAGGACTGGGCTGCTTTACCACTGGCTTCATAGGGCATTTCTAACCTTTAACTACAACAGAAAAACACTAGGATGCATGAGTTAGCTAGCTTGGCAAAACAAAGTTAATAGCTTCCTTTGATTCTTTTTTTTTTTTCCTTGATATGGCATGAATGGGTTTTTATACTAATGGCTTATTTACAATAATCTCCTTTCAGCCACTTGCCCTGGAGCAACATGAAAAGACAAGTAATACAAAACTTTACCATAATAGTGACTCACAGCAGCTGAAATTCACAATCCCTAATTACAGCCTCTTTTAATAGAGTGTTGCTCCCTCGATCCACAGCATGTAAACACCAGAGGCCCTTTGCAGTTGTGTGGAGACCTGTGTTAGCAGAGTTGAATGATTCATCGCTTGATCACCCAATGTCACCTTATAGATTGAGTGCATAAATATTAAAAACAGACTATTTTCACATACAAGAATGAGCATTTCAGAATCATAACTTTTTGCTGTTGGGCCAATATTGGTAGACATCTCATCCACATTTCTCATGTCATGGGCTCACAGTGAATTACCTAGAGTTTGGGCTAAAGTCTAGGTTTTGACTTGTGTTCTCCAGCATCATTTTGCTACAGAGAAGAGGGGAACCCAGGTGATAATCCAGAACATACTTCTACTGAACCTTCATTTGTGACTCTAGTTTATCATTCTGCCCAATAACTAATCTTCAAAACTCGAATCTCCCAGTTTTTCCAGAAAAGTCTATTTCATTAAGGTGAATAAAGCGAGATTGTTATCTGTTTCATGAATTTTCAGAATGCTGATAGACTCTGGCTAATGCATCTGGTTAAATGCCTTCAGTAAACATTTATGGAGCCCTCATAAATGCCAAACACGGTGCTAGAAAGGAAGGAAACGTAAGTAAATAGGAGTACTGTGGTCACCTGACATTTAGTAGTTAGTGCTATCAGGAACTTCTCTTTGACCACAGTTGTAGGACTCCCTGCTTTAAGGGTGCCCCTTATTACCAAACTCATGGATTCAAACTTCATGACTCACTTTGACACCCTTCCATTCTTAGGATGGAAAAACTTCTAGAGAAGTTGCCCAGTCAGAATATTTTAAAAGCAAAATAGACTTCAGCATGGATTACCAGGTCTTCTGTTACTAGGGAATGTATTGTGAAACTTAACAGAACTGATTTTTTAGTAGACAGTGTATGAATGAATGGACTAAAGCCACCTTCTCTGGAAGGCAACTCTTATAACACACCGCCATGTAATACATTAATAGTATTATATTGCATTTGAATTGCACAGATCACAAACCTCTGGCATTATTTACATGGAATTATGTAAACTAATGGTCTACCCATCTCAGATTCACTGGATAATTTCCAACTTTGTGATACATGCTGGGAAAAACAGGTGTAATAAAATTGTGTGCACAGACATATGGCTGTGCAGGTATCTTTTTAATTCCTTTCTTTAAAAGAGAGTGAAAGCTGACTTAATTAGTAATATAATCAGTTCAGAATAAAAATCAGCTCTAAATATAAAGCTAATCTGGTTTGGATTACAAATAGGCTAAAATTAACAATGACATTTTGTGAGAGAAAGGGTTATGTAGTTTTCTGCATGATCAAATTCATTTATTTTACTTACACTATGTATATAATCTTTATCCAAAAATACTCCTAAATGAATGGAATAATCACAAAAATTTTTAAGAACTTATTATGTGCCAGTCATATGCTGGGGACATAGCAGTGAACAAGATGGGTATGTTTCCCGGTTGAGGTATTTGTATGCTGGTAGGGGAGGCCGATTTACAAGAAATAAAGAAATGGGCTAATTATAGATTGTTAATGTGATAATAAAAACAAATGGGGATTTTAAAGTAAATAATGAGAGATACATTTTACAGCGATTAAAAATCTCTTAGAAAGTATTTAAACCAAGGCTTCAGAGAGAAAATGGATATACCCACAAACAGAAAAAGTGAAATTTCCAGCATGGGAATATATTTGAACAAAATCTAGGTAGGAAAGGAACCAGGGAAACAAAGTTACTCGTAGGCAAGGAGGAGGAAGCAGAAAGTCACAAATGGGCTGAAGAAACAGGCAATGCAAAGACCAACCAAAGACCCTCCAGCCATAGTAGTGGGGTCAGGATTCTCTCATGTAGGGGGAACCATTGCAAAATTTGAAGCCAGGGTGAGACATGGCCCAGTGTGCTCTATTGTGGAGAAAATGGACTGGAGGGGAAAGAATGGAACCTTTCTTGGGAAGTTGTTGTCATGGCCTGAATTTTTCCCTCTATAGATTTTCTGCTACATGTTGCATAAGGAACTTTGATTTTCCTGTTATAATTTTCCTGTAAGTCATATGTTATATCTTTATCCTAGTTCAGTGACTTTTCAGGCTCTTGAAAAATAGGAGGTTTAGTACAAGCACCATGTCAAAATGACATGTCCTTTAAATTTGTGTATCATCATTGATAGAGCAGAGTATATAACCTACATATATTAAAGTTGAGATTTGCTAAAAAAAAAAATAGCTAAAAGAGCAACCATTTTAAGAGATGTTTAAATTATGACTATTGGGTTTTACCCAGAAAAATGAAATATGCCTGAGTTGTAGTATTCTTATAACATTAAAATATATTGGCTCTTTTAGCTTATTTCCTCAAGCTAAGCAGTTTTTGTCTTAGACTGTTTTTTATGGTCCCATCTGTATTACTTTGTGACTCACATTCAAGATGCTGATATTAAAAAAAAAAAGTAAATATATTGCTTTCCACGTAAAATGACTTCCAAATAAAGCATGGCTACAAGTTCAAAAGAGCTAGAGCTGGTATTTTTGTATTTTGCTTACCTTTGTAACTGTATTATAATCCTATATAAATAGCCACAAAACTCTAGCAATATGGCTTTGTTTTGCTAAAACTCTCTGAAATTGAGGCTTTTGTTGTTTAATGAAAATTAGATATCAGTATGGCTTAGTCTTCTGGGAATAGTTGCTCCCTATTATCACTGAGGAAAATGGTAAGAAGTTGATTTTTTAAATTTCAAGTTCCAATGTAGTTAATATACAGTGTTGTATTAGTTTCAGGTACATTATATAATTATTCAGCAGTTCCATACATTGGTCAGTGCTCATCATGGTAAGTGTACTCAATCCCCTTCGCCTATTTCACCCATTCCCCCGCCCACCTCCCCTCTGGTTTGTTCTCCATAGTTAAAAGTCTGTTTTTTAGTTTGTTTCTTTTTTTTGTTAATTGTTTGAAACATTTCTTAAATTCTATATATAAGTGAAATCATGTGGTATTTGCCTTTTTGTGACTGGCTTATTTCACTTAGCATTATGTCCTCCATCTTTGTTGTTACATATGGCAAGATTTCATTCTTTTTTATGGCTGAGTACCATTCTGTTGTTTATGTATACCACATCTTCTTTATCCATCCATGAGTAGACAGTTGAGTTGCTTCTATATCTTGGCTATTGTATGTAATATTGTAATTAATATGGGATGCATAAATCTTTTTGAATTAGTGTTTTTGTATTCTTTGAGTAAATACCCAGTAGTGAAATTGTGTATCATATGGTAATTCTATTTTTAATTTTTTGAGCAATCTCTGTACTGTTTTCCACAGTGGCTGTACCAGTTTACATTTCAACCAACACTCAAGAAGAAAAAGGATAAAAACCATATGATCATTTTAATCAATGCAGAAAAAGCATTTGACAAAGCACAACATCCAATCATGATAAAAACCCACAACAGAGTAAGTTTAAAGGGAACACACCTCAACATAATAAAGGCTATATATGAAACCCCCAGCTAACATCATATTCGGTGGTGAAAGACAGACCTTTTCCTCTAAGATCAGGAACAATGCAAGGATATCCACTCTCAGTACTTTTATTCAACATAGTACATGGAAGTTCTAGCCACAACAATCAGACAAGAAAAAGAAACAAAAGTCATCCACATTGGTAAGGAAGAAGTAAAACTTTTATATTTGCTGATGACATGATACTGTATGTAGAAAACACTGAAGACTCCACCAAAAAAACCTACTTGGACTGACAAATGAATTCAGTAAAGTCACATGATATGAAATCAATGTACAAAATTGGTTGCATTTCTCTACACCAATAATGAAGCCACAGAAAGAGGTGATTTTTAAAGTATGTGAGGGGAATACAGAGACAGCTAAGATAGAAGTAGATTCAAAGTATGTAATTTTCTATTTATTTTATATTTTTACCAGATTCTTTTCCTTGCTTCAAGTTTAATGTTCTGACCTCCAGATTGTGAAATGCCCCAGGTAGCAGATGTTTACAGATAAGGCATCTTCCTGTTCAGAATAGTGGGATTTACAATAGATACCGCACTTAGTGGCTCTTCCTGGTGGTCTCTGTTCAAGATTGTTATTCCCCTGCCAATCCCCAATCCAGATGGCAGAGGAGTGGAAATGGTCTCAGGGTATCATCTGGAGAGATGCACTCCTCTTTCCTGTCTTTAAATTGTTGTTTGTTTGTTTGTTTGTTTGTTTGTTTTTCCCCTTTCCTGAGTCCTGTCTGAGAGAGGAAGGCTAAGTATTTGATCACCAATCATAGAAACACACCTATCACAACCAAGGGCCTGGGAGAGAATCTTATTGCTTACGTCTTTTTTGAATTCAATCAGGTTGATTAGGTCTCCTTCTAATCTACACAACTATTTATCTTATTCAGTGAAACTTGTTGGATATATCAAAACATATTCTATATGGTTCATGCTGATCCATTAAAATAATCCTAGTTCTTAAATTATTTTTAATGATAATTGTTTAGTAAATAGGAATAAGTGTGACTCTCATTACTCACCATCTCCCTCAGGGTGATGTAATCATTCAATATAAAATTTCCAGTTTTTATTAAAATCACATTTTTATCTAACAGCCGATTACAAAGATGTTCTACTACTTCGAATAAAATAGCTTTAAACATTACATTACAGTGTTGCTTTTTCTATAGTTCTCTGTATTTTCCATAGTCAGAGACTAAAAGATGATTGCTCAGACAGATATCTGAAATTATTCTCAAGAAGTATGGTTTCTATAATCTCTGAGTAAGAACGTATAAGCAAATCATTGTAACTGTGGAGGGAAAGTTGGATCAAGAGGAATATAAGATGGGTAGTAGATGCCAAAATCTCTTAGTTACATAAGAATGGGAAACAATTGAAAGGGAGGGAGGGAAGGAAAGAAAAGAGATAAAATACATCATTTTATAAGATTGGTTTAAGATTAACTTTGATTTCATGGATGAAAATATGAATCTCTAGAAGGGAGCAAGGGATTTGAAATATAAAATACCTCTTATGTAATTCCAGAAGAATCTGATCTTTTCAAGACGTTCAGAGAGAAATGCAAAAACTGTATATAAATTATGTGTTACATACCAGAAAAAGATTTTAAAATATGTGTTAAATATATTTTATTTATAACATATTATATTTATATTATATACTGCTGACCCTTGAACAACATGGGTTTGAATTGGATTGATGCACTTATATGCATATATTTTTATAAATATAGTATAGTACCGTAAATGTATTTTCTCTTTCATGTGAATTTAACATTTTCTCTTTTCCAGCTTAGTTATGATAAGAATACAGAATATAATGCATGTAACATGTGAAATGTGTGTTTATCTACCATTTGTTATCAATAGGTCTTCTAGTCAACTGGAGATGATTAGTAGTCAAGTTTTGGGAAAGTCAAAAGCTACACATGGATTTTTGACTGCATGGGAAGGGGTTGATGCCCCCAATCTTTACATTGTTCAGGGGTCAACTGTATTCATTATATAATGATAGCATTTTTTTTTAATAGGAGTAAAATATACTCACTGTACTAAATCGAGACACAATTGTGCCTTGTTTATAAACTTTCCTTTAGGAAGTTTGTTTGTTTGTTTGTAAGATTTTATTTATTCATTTGACAAAGAATGAGAGAGCACAGCATGGGGAGGGGCAGAGGGAGAAGCAGACTCCCCGCTGAGCAGGGAGCCCAGTGCGGAACTCAATCCCAGGACCCTGGGATCATGACCTGAGCCGAAGGCAGATGCTTGACTGACTGAGCCACCCAGATGCCCCTCCTTTAGGATGTTTTAAGACCATAATTCATATACATATTTCTAACCATAGTTGGAGCAGATCTTTTTTATGTAAATGAAAATCTGCTCCAACAGGTATTTAATAATGTGCACTTTGCCAGCATCTTCAAGGGGGTATAGTTTTCCTTCATTTTGCCATGTTATTTTTTGTCATTGGACTTTTGTCATTTCTTTTCTTCCATACTGTCATCTTGGAACATGAACGTGAATATCGACATGTTCACGTTAAAATTTATCTGAACCTTCCATTCTGAGATTTCCCGCGTGCATGGCGTGAGACTGACTTGTGCACTGTGGCAATCAATGTGATCTTCTATACGAGTTCCAATACTTAGTGTCTTGAAGTTTTATTAAATCTATGCTGTCTCTATTAAATTAAATGTCAGCTTCTCTTAACCGTTACTTCCAGGCTCTCTTGACACTTTGAATTTATGGAATATGTAAACTTCTGCCATCCTGGGGATGCTCTCCTATCCGTTTCTGCTATCACCGCTCTATTTTCAAAACTTATTTCCTGAGGACTGGACTCTCCAAGAAGGGAACATGCCGTGATTTGTGTTCTTACCAAATGTGTCCCTGTTTCCTGGAAGTTCTGGATTCAGAATAAATACAGAAACTGAAATACTCCTAGGGAGTGTGTAGGGGAAAATATTTGACCTTAAAACCCTCCAGGGCTATAAAATATTTTGGTTGGTTCAAAACTTCTATTTCTATTATAGGAAGTTGGAGGAAAAAAAAAAAACTTGGAACAGTGGCCTTTCTCTAAACTTTCAGTGTGGTATATTATCTATTTTGATAGATTGATATAATTGACAGATTACCAATATTTTCATGTTTTTAGTGGTAGTTGGGGTGGGTCTACAAATCACCATTTTAAGTTATATAGGTTTGCAAATTTTTAAGTATTTTTTTGCAGATTCAGTGGTAGAAAAATCAATTGCAAGCTAAAATTGTTTCTGAATTTTAAAATATTACTTCACAATATCTCATGTGGGATTATTGAAAGTTAAATTATGTATTAAATAGAATAACAGTATAATATTTTTGTCACTACTGTTCACATCTGGTTGTCATAGGAGAATGTGGACGTCGTTGATGCATTTCATCCCCCATATGTTGTCATAGCACTTTAAAGTTCACAAAGTATATATATATAAGCATCGTCAAATTTTGCCCTTTTAACAATTTCATAAGTGTGATTTCCATACCTTTTTTTACAAAGATGAAAACTGATGTTTCTGTTGATTCTCTTGCCTTCCTCAGTGTGGACAGCAAGAGAAAGGAGTTGAAATCAGGTTAGTTCACTCCTGTTGTAAAAGTTTTCAGTTTCTGTTTGCACCAGACATGATGATAGTTCCAGAGGATGCAGAATTAAATCACATGTGCTCCTTTAATTTTCCCTCATTGTGTCTCCTCCTCCCCTGACGCCACGGCAGCTCTATGCCACACGGGGATATAGTGCCAGGAGGCCCAGCTGCGGTGGTCTTCACTCTGGTGTCAGGGAAATGCCACGCTGCCCCTCCCAGCCTCTGTGCAACAGATGTTCCTGCCTGGCAGGAAGATGGTAGCTGGTGGTAAGAGATTCTGAAACATTTCGTCTCTGCCTCCGGGTGATATCCCCCTCAATTCATATGCTCTGTTTGAGCCAAAGTTTGCAATTAAAATTAAGTTATGAAGCCAGGCAGACCTGATTCAACCAGTGGGTCATGAGCTTGACCTCTAGGTACAGGTTTTGGTTCATCCCTCCCTTTCTGGCAGTGCCTGACACAATGCCTTTCATGCAGTTGCCCTGGCCATTTGAGAAATAAGCCAATTTGATGCTTGCTTTTGTGTTCTGTGGAATAGGGAAGCAGTGCCTGTTTTAGTTACATTTTTCACAGACTGCTTTACTTTCTTCTGGAAAATCATAGGCACAAGCCCTTTGGTTTTATGAGTCTTCAAAACCATCTGTGTTTGAGATACTATGAAAATACTGTCTATTTGAAATAAATCTCAGTCCATTAAACTATTACATCGTATATTAGAATTTNTTCAGTCCATTAAACTATTACATCGTATATTAGAATTTGATATCTCTGTTCCATAATCATTGAGTAAGATATAAGAGAGCCTTACAACATGCAAGTACAAATAATTTTTTTAGATATTGCCAAGCAGGTTGGGACTGTGGGCTGCAGCAGGTAACTTATAATTAACCCTGTTTTATTAAGTGAACACTGAAGCCAGGACCCACGA
>NC_048223.1:47044260-47080167 GCF_002007445.2 Ailuropoda melanoleuca
GGCCCTGAGCCGAAGGCAGATGCTTAACCGCTGTGCCACCCAGGCGCCCCTTGCCTGAGTTTGGCAACATGAGTCTTCTGATGTTGGATCCTTTTCCTAATTGTTTATTCATTGCTTGCCAGGAGTTCAACACTTTGTTGTATAGTAAGAAGAACGTCATTTTGTGATACATCTAATTTATAAAAAGAGGGTAATTAAATATAGAAATAGGGTCATAAGTTACGTTGACCTCAAAGTAAGTATTTTACAGAATGAACAAGTTAATTTGGGAACTGGGTATGGCAGAGGAATGGCCATTTGGCACAAGCAAAGTATGGCAAACCAAAGGCAAGTCTCCAGAAACAAAGGGAAGGCCAGCTTTCCTTCGGTTTTAGGAGAGTTGTTTCAAACAAAAGTTCATTGGAGAGGAGTAGGAGTTCAAGCTGGTGGCAATTTCTTGTTGGCTGCAAGCAGCAGTTAGTGTGCCTTTGTGGGCAGGGAGGGATCTTCTTTTTCTTAAAAGCAGGAGATGCAATTCCGGTGTGAAGAGTGTTCTTCCTGGTTAAGAGAATTCTTCCAGCTTTCTGCTGGTTGTGCAGGCTGCAACCAGTGACCCGAGTGCTAATCCCCCCAGGGTTTCCTGACTCCATCGTAAATGAGGTTTCTTTATGTGCTTTTCACAGGTAGGACCTGAGTTGTCCCTTCTTCTGCAAGGGGAGTAATGTCATAGCATTTCTCATCTATGGATTGATAAGTAACGCCTTTAATTAAGAGCCACAACACACTGAATTTGCTGGGCGCTAAATTGCCACTCAAATGATCGAGAGGATTTACGGATATGGAGATATATATATATAATCTCGATTTCCACTGCTCCCTCAGGTGATGCTACCATAGGTCTGGGCTATGAGGAGGGAGGAGCTGTCTTTTGTAGCGTCAGGAATAAATCATAAAAAGGGACCAACCCAGGACTGAACATATGTTACTCATTTACATTGCTTACATTAAGGTTGGATTTTAGATCGGATGTATAGTGAAGTAATAATGTTTAAAAATCAGCTGTTAGCATATCATCCCATAAATGGCCATTTCATTGCTCTCACAGAGAAACTTGCAGGGAGGACATCTAGATACATGGTGTTTANGAAACTTGCAGGGAGGACATCTAGATACGTGGTGTTTAATACTTAGGAGAAGATTACAGAAGCTGTTCAGGACAATGGACCTACATTTCTAATCAACACTGTCTAATTGGTATCCTGCAGTAAAGTACTTGATGCTATTTTCTTCTCTCCCATTGCTTGTACCCCAAATTGAAAGGTTTATTTTTCACATTTCCAGAGTTCAGTGATCTTTAACACGTATCTATTCAACTACACGCCCAGACACTTTAGGATTTACCTAAGGAAAACCTTGAGTTTGTCTCTTCTTGGTTAAAGAGTATTTTGCACCTGAATGATGAGGGAGCAGAAGGCAAGCTGAGGGCCAAGCACAAGCTGACACCCCCCCCCGCCACAGGTGGGATCTGTGTGACATTCCCCAGGGCACTCCTGCATGCCCTAAAACCAAGGGAAGGAAAAAGCAGATGGTTCACTGACCCAGATCACAGTCCTGCAGGATGGAGTCTCCATCAGTTTATCAATGTCATAGTGGTTTACAAGGAAAAAGCATTCTTACCTATAGCCTAACTTCCAGAGACCCATAACTCATTTTCCTGGAGCCCTAACATCACCCTCCCCTCCTTGGTGATGTGGGAAACAGAGGCAGAAGGGAATGATGAAATTAAATGTCCATATAACCTGCAACCCATGTGACAAATACTCAAAGCAGGCAGAGTATAACCTTCCTCCAGGGAACTCCCAACTGAAAACTACCTTAGCTTGACAAGAGCAAGGCCTCCAGTATCCAGTGAGCCTTCTTTCACATATGAAAGTCCTCTTGGACACCTCCCTTTGTCCTTACCTCCCCCAGCTCCCACGTATATAATCAGTCACCCCTCACACTTACAATACAGCTCTTTCTGCCCATGAGTCCTGTCCCCGTGCTTTAATAAAAGTTACCTTTTTTTGCACCAAAGACATCTTAAGAATTCTTTCTTGGCTGTGGGCTCTGGACCCCAGTAGCATTCCAAATCACATCATGAAGATCCTAGGAAACACATGTGATTAAATGCCTCTGAATCTATAATCTTTATGATCTCGTGGAATACTCGGACTACATTTTCTTGTAACTTCATTTTTGAAGATTTGTATGCTTTGTTAGAAGTCCCGGGTTTAAATCCTGGCTCTGTAATTTCCTATTCTCTGTATGTGGATAAATCACTTGACCTCCTTCTATCTCATTTTGGAAATTATTTGGTCTGGTTATTATTTCATTTAATTTATGTAAATAATATAGAACTGTGTCCAGCATTTCGTGAACCTCAATAATTATTACCTATTATTTCTTATTAAGCACAAAAGTACTTTTTTCCTCAAAACACATTTTTGCTCCAATTTAAAACATATAAAATGCATACTACAAATGTGGATTTTTATATTGGTATACAATATTTTACATATTGGTATTTAAGATATATATATGTATATATGTACATATTTAATGTGTACACTCAAATTTGTTATAACTTTCCACAAAAATTTACTGGGTAAATATTATATATTAAGTTTAATGCCAAATTTATGGAAATAAAACAGAAAACTTTTTTTTTTTAAATTCTTAGTAAATAATGTAAAAATTTCATTCCACTTTGTCCTTTTTTCGCCTTTCCTTTATGCATAAGTACTGGATTCTTTCCTATTTGGAGGCTTTCCTCAATTCTGATTCCTGGCCATCATTTATCTGCTGGGAAGCTCTATGTGGGCCAGCGGTGTTTGTTGACTGAAACGTTCACTTCAAACAATCAAGAGTGAACGTGTCCCTGTCTTTGGGAACCGGTAATCATTCGTATTCTGGAAGTCTGTGCTCCTTGGCCAGTTGGGCTCCCAGCAGAGAATCCTGTGCTCAGTCTCCTGCTTGGAGATGAACCCACCCTACATTTGCCAGTGGATGAGGAGGATTCCCCAGTGGAAGTTAGATAATCTCACAATTTAATGTGTCCAGCTATTTAGTCGGTGCATTTATATCTCTCCTTAGTCCTGCCCTAGCCCCTTACTCAAATCCATTCCTGTCTATATCTTGTGTTCCTGAGACCCAGATCTCTTTACATTTTCCACATCACCAAAGGGCTGGAGAAGTGTGCATGTAGGCGTGTGTGTATGAGTGTGTGTGTGTGTTGCACTCTTTGTGATTTTCTGATTTTCTATTTCAGATTAAATGTTTTATTTTATGGAATCTTGTCATTCTGCATGTAGGGTCTTGGAGCTCAGATCAGCAGTCTGGGTTTCCTTTGGGCTCCACCGTAGTATGCATGACTCCAACATTGTATGTTGGCATTAGTCATGCATATGGGTTACTAACTGTCCGTCACTTAAAGTAATGCTCATTGGATATGAGTGGATGGGGTTATAATTGTACAGGGTTAAATCACTAATCAACATATTTCTAAATTTAAAAAAAGTCATACGAATTTATAAGACCTTTCCTGCCTATGCAATTTTCAAATATACATGAAGGAGATTAACTTAATTAGAAATAAAAATAATGCAATATAGAGAAAAGTACAACCAAAGATATGATATACAAAGATAGGATATACTTAGGACATTAAACACATTTTTATGTAAATTCACTAAAAATAGGTGAAAATTCAGATTAAATGTCACATAGGGATTTAGAATTTAAAAATCTGAGCGGAATGAGTTGCTCAGTGATCATCTTATTTAAATTTCCAGTCATCCTTCTGCAAATCTGCACTTCCAAACTCTTTCTATAGGACATTTTTTTTCTAATGTAGTATATGATGTTTTTATTTAATGTGCTTAGTGTTTACCACGTGGTCTCTACCCGACCCCACTGAAATGTGTATACAGCACAAGACAGAGTTACTTTCTGTTTTTTCAGGTACCACATGCCTGATCTGGTTCCTAGTAAGTAGCAGTTACTAACCTTTGTTGAAAAATAAATGGATTGTTTCTAGAAATCTTTTTAAAAAGTAAAATGGATCATACAAAACAATTATAAAATAGAAACAGTGAAATTGGCCTGAAGAACATTTGTTTTGGGGGCACTTGGGTGGCTCAGTCGGTTAAGCATCTGCGTTTGGCTCAGGTCATGATCACAGGGTCTTAGAATGGAGTCCTTAGTTGGGCTCCCTGCTCAGCAGGAAGTCAGCTTCTCCTGCTCCCTCTGCCTGCCCCTCCCCCTGCTTGTGCTCTGTCTCTCTCTCTGTCAAATAAATAAAATCTTAAAAAAATAGTTTTTATAATTTAAAGAGTTATAAAGGACAGCATAAGATGATTTTTGGGGAGGGAGGGACGAGTGATGAGATTGTTCCATATCTCGATTGACATCATTATATGATTGTGTCAAAAGTCATAGAACTGTACATATACACACAAAAAAGTGAATTTTACTATCTGTAAACTTTTGAAAAAGAAATTAAAAATCAAGTCCATATTCACAAAAAAATGCCTGCAAATCGCTGTATAAATGTCTCAAATAATATTCTTTGGAGATATATAAATAAAGAGGTGAAGCACATCTTTTGCTTGTGATCCCAGGATGTGAGGGAGAATGTGTACATCCAAGACCATGTTTAGGTAGCCCTGGTCCTTCCCCCTTTCTACAAAGGAGGTAAGAAAATTGGAAGTTTATAGCACAATATTTCTGGACATCTTGCTTTGCTATACTTTGTAAATAATTTTTTCTAATCACGTTGCTGGTGTCTCTCCACAAATTGAAAGAAATTCTTGCCCGAGTCTGACTTCATGTGCATATGGGCTTGGGGAAACGTGCTGTGTGGAAAGCATGGGAAAGGAGGAATCTCTGCTCCGTGAGGGTTAATGCTGAAACTATAGTTTCAGACCAGCTTTGCTTTCAGTGTAGTTTAAGCTGGAAGTAGTTTTAGAGGTTGAATGGAAACAGTAAGTAGAAATAAAAGAAAGTATAATCGAGACTCTGTAGAAAGGACTTTTATATTAGAAATTAGACGTGATTTTTTTTCTTTCAATAGATATTGACACAAAGTCACTCAGTTTATCTAACATCACTAGAAAGAAAAGCGTCCAGAAAAATCTTCAACCTTTGAAACCACTGATGTAAAAACCGTTTTTTAGAGGAAGCAATATTTTTAAAAAGGTAAAACTTTTCATACAAGTATTTTAACAAAAGTAGTTCAGGAAAAGTACCATTTTACTTTTAACAAGATCAGAAAAAACATTCTGTGTAATGCAGAAGAAAAGCTATCTTGATGTTTTTTGTCTTCTACCTAAAGCCGTAAGCTATTTTTATTTTGGAAAGCTTTCAGATATTGCCTTGGCTCATCTATGTTCATCAGCCATGGTTCAGAATACACATCATATGTTAAGGTCAGCTGTCCCTGCGGTCAGTCTTAGTTATTAGCTCAGTATTATGTTTTCCTGAGTCAGTAAAACGGACTCCAGTATTTTCTTAGGCTTCTTGTAAACCACAAACCACTGAGTCCAGCATCACAGAGTTTTGATAACAGATTTCTGTCAACAAGGCTTAATGAACAAAACCTACAGTAATAAACCTCATATTTATCAAAGGAAAATATTATTGACTCATGACCAAGAAACGTTTTCCATAGTGGTTGCCCATCCTCTCGCCCCTTCTGTGTTCACCCATCATCAAGACTGTAGTTTTTTTTGGCCTTTCTCTGTCTGGCTTATTTCATTGAGCAAAATGTCCTCCACTTCATCTGTGTTGCTGAAAATGACAACATTTGCTTCTTTTTCACAGCTGGATATTTCATTGTTCATATGTGTATATGTCTGCAAACACATTTTCTTCGTGCGTGCATCTACAGACACGTGTATGTACAAGAATGTGTAGCTTCTATAAAATTCATGTATAAAATATATATTTTACTCTGTTGATAGACACTAAGATGGACTGATTGATTAATTGATGTCATTTGCATAGCATTTTAGGAAACTTACAGACTCATATATGCACACCTTGTTAGGGGCTCGTAAGATGTCAGGCTGAGGAGTCCCGGAGTCATGGTTGTCTCTGTAGGTCATCTGTCTCCTCCATGTGGTTGCCTTTATACCTTTTATATGTCTTAGTTTTTATTCTGATGTGCTTATATATGGGTTTATTTGACTTACCTTCTTAGTTGAGATTGTTCTGTTGTCAAAACAAAATGGCTTACTTTCTATGATACTGTCCATTTTGAACATAAACATTTCCTCTTGACTCTGGGCAAGTTTATGCCTTCAATCATTATATTTTGCCCCCCCCCCTTTTTTTCAGTCAAACTGTATGTGCCAAATACTCTACACATTAGGATATAAAAGCACAAAAGTCTGTAGCCCTTTACAGTGTGAGACACAAGAAAATTACTAAACAGAGGAACACATACTATTCATATGTGTATTTATTCACCCATCCAGTCAAAAATTTAAGTGTATGTATATGGGACTTAATTATGTGCCAGTACCCTGTGGGGTACATGCCATCATCATCCCCACTTTACAGATGGGACCACTGTGATACAATTAAGTTTCCTGTCTCAGCCCCTCAATCAGTAATCCCCGAGCTGGGTGAAACTCAGTCTTTTCTTGTTCTGGACTCTATACTGCTGAACAAGATGCCAGATTGTTTTTAATGAGATTGTTTAAAGATTCATGGTAATTTGGTGTGGCTGAAATAGGAGTGGGAAGCAAGATGTACAGTCTCTGGAAAGTTCACATCTCAGTACTTCTCTTGCATAGCCTAAGAATTAATCATTGTTTATAATGCATGTTCCCTTCTAATGTGTACCCTGTTTCCTCTGACCTACTCGTCCAGGGCCAAAAAAAGAAAAAGCGAAGACTGCAGTACACACACGCCACATACCACGTGCACACGTACACACACAGTAACTGGGCTGGGTTCATGCAGTCAGAGCTGACTTGCCTTTGACGTGGTCACAGAGCATCTTCTAGCCCATGGCTCACTGTCCCTGCCCGCTCCTACTCCGAAGCCCCCTGCGAGAGTGCCTAGAGTCCACCTACTTGCCAAAATTACTTGCTTATTATTATTATTTTGGTAAAAGTGTAGCTTTCCTGAAGTAATTTTCCAAGAAAATTTTTCAAATCAGTGACTTGGGTCATTACATGATTGTGTGGGCCAGGTTACCAGGCACTATTGGTTTATTTCAGTTAGTTATCCATCTATTCATTCTTTTGTGAAAATTTATTGTTTATTAAATGTTAAGCACTGTAAACAGATAGGTAGAACAGAATCCATTGTAAAATTTGCATGCGCATTTTAATTTGACTTCTAAGCCAAGCAGTCACAGCCTCATCAAACTTTAAACTTGGAGCCCACTTTTGAGTAGAGCCTTCCTCTCAACACAAGACTCTTTTCTTTCATGCCGTGACAGCTCTAAACTGCTGTTCTTTTCTCTTATTGTGAATATTAACATATTCTAAACAATAGCTTTTCTGTATTAGTACCATGCATCTGCACTAATGAAGACCACTTTTGAGTTCTAAATATAAAATAAGGCACTATTTTAGGCAAAAAATAAGTGAGTAATACTAGGCTAGTTTTAAATCATGGAACTGATTTGAGACTTTAAAAGAAAATTGAAGGTTTAACAAATGGATCCTAAAATAGCAAGTCCATTAAATCAGTACTTGGTTCATACTAATGCACGGAAAGAAATATGTAATAAAACTGGAACGTGTAAGGATATAAAGAGAAATATCCTTCATCACGAGCATTGGAAATAGAATAATTCCTGGTTCGCAATATTAAAAAATGATTATACAAAATAGAGGCCAACTGTGACTGGATGGATATAGTTCAGAGGGGACAAATAGGAAGCTCATTGGGGTCTCAGTCTAGGGCCAGTTTTGCAATAGAACTTTGTAACCAAGTTTGCTCTTCTGTCTGCTTTGTTCATTGTTGCATTCCTAGTGCATGGAGCAGAGCCCTCACATGTGGGATTCAGTGAATATTTGTTGAATGAATGGAAGCAAGCATTGTTTAGGCAAACTCACATGGCAACTACAGATATAACCAAATCTGATAGTTTTCTTTTATAAAGTTATATTCTGCATTACAAGGTTTATAGTTATATACATAAATAACATAACTTGCAAAGGTCTCGTTCAAATCTTTAGTGAGAGGGATGACAAGAACAATTGTATGACAACAGTTAGCTAAAACAAGCTATAGAGAGCTGTTCTGGAAACTAACTATTGCCGAGTAGCACCTTAAGGTAGAAAGTTATTGCTGCGTGATATGAGCCCCCAAGTAAAGTTTCCAAAGGCAGATTTTCCTTTTCCAGTTTGGATATTTTGAAGGGGGGTGGGTGGGCATCAGAAGGTGTTATATGAGAGTTTATGACTAGGTTATTGCCATATGAATCTTAAAAATATAGAATTTCATTTTTAAAGCATTTCAGAATTTATCTTTACAGGCGTTATTGTTTAAATTTTTGAATAATGTGTAAAAAAGAAAATAAATGAAAGGACATCTTCCCTCCCAAGTGCATCTGTACCTGACTTTGAGTTCAATACTCGTATTACTTCACTAGAGCAGCGTTAATAAAGGAAGCTGCTTGCCATGTCTTCACGAGTTGTATAACGACATGGAGAGAGAGCCTGGCACTCTGGCCTGACAGCTCTGGATCACCCTGCTGCCAGTTACCTTTAATCCTTTAGGGAGAGGAGGACGTTCAAGGAAGGTGTCAGAGCTCACGATCATTCTTTTGTTTAAAATTATCCATTCAGTATTACTGACATTTACAAATATATGCTGTATGTCCCACCTCACTTCACCCTGGCTTGTTAGCTATAGGAATTTATGCAAAAGAAACAATATTGAAAAGAGACAAACATTTAATCCAAGGAGTTTAGCTAATAGGTAGGGGGAGGGGCAAGAAACAAAAACAAAGAACCTGAATGTCCTATACTTTTAATGGGGGATGGGGGGGTGGGAGTTAACCTTAAAAGATACATTAATAATTAAACGACACTGTGCCTTGAAAATAATGTAGTGAAGTAACCTTAGTATAAAATGTGCACATGGTATCTTGTATCTTCTTAAACACACTGTTTAAATATATACCAAACAAGAATTAACTGTTTTTATTTTTTTAAATCTCTGGTTGGTGTTGTTATGAGAGAACTTAATTCATTTTTTTAACCTATTGCATGTCTGTAGAGAACATAAAATCCACTGTAAATCTATATTCAGGATACAAGAGAATTGTAGAAATATACATTGGAAGCTCAATATATTTGGAGCGATTAAGAAAACTATTGGTCTCTAGTTAACATTTAATTTATCCTGTATTAGAATTTGAAGGGTTCACGGTTTCCTTATTTCTCCAAACTTAGAATCTTCCTGTTGTTTACATCACCTGTTGACCATTTCTTCTCCTTATCTGAACTCCGATGGCCAATGGATATTTAGAAGAAGCCAAAAATTTGTATTAAAGAAACTGTCTAGTGTCCCTAAAGAAATACACCGAGACATTGGAAATTTGTTTTAATGCTGTTGTAACTCCCCATGATAACTGTGTCTCTTGCTTTCCTGGTCAAATAGCATGAATACAGGGACATGAAAAATAATAGAGGAGTATTGAAGTCCAACAAATACAAGCTGGGAATTAAATGCTGGGATAGTACAGACTTTTAAAATTTTTGTATAATAAAAGCAGATTGGGTGACAGGCTAGAGTTAATTATTGGTATATAACTGAGAAATAAAAAAAAAAAAAGATAAGTGCAAGGTCAGAGTTGTAGCATCATCTTCTGTTCGAGTTTCTGCATAAACTCCACCTTTATGACCATAACTCACTCACTCAGTTTTGATGAAAACTGCACACATCCTGAATGATATACTCCATTTTCTTTCATCCCTTTAAGAAAACTTCTTCTCATCATGAAATTCATCTTAATTTCCTCCAGAGAATTTACCTTCAGTGTAGTTGAAAGCAAAGGGAAATTGAGCTTATTGCCAGTCTCCAGCCTGCCCTGATTTATGGGGGCAGCTGCCTTTGTTAACGGCCCCCCTAGAAGGGGTTGAGAGCGATCTCTCGAGACCTTTAACCTCAGTCATGTGGTTCTGAGCATCTCTGTACAGTACACATGACACCTAAAAGAGCCACATGTTCTGATTAGGAAACTGTAGGCAGCCTTCTGTATTGTGTGAGATTTGTGTGGACTTTTTTGGGGATTGGAGCATTCGCTTGATCTCTCAGGGTTTCAGATTTAAGTCTTGGAAGGGGGCTAAAAGTAAGGATTTAGTTTAAGTCTTAAACATTATGATATTCAAAGTCATTTCTTATATAGTGCTTGCTTTAAAAAAATTTTTTTTTTAATTTTGCTTTCTTATTTGCAGTGTAACTGACACACAGTGTGCCGTTCATGTCAGGTGTACAACATAGCAATTGCACGTCTGTCTGTGTGCGCTGGGCTCACCAACCACCCAGCACTACTGCGGTATCACTGACTACTCTCCTGGGTGCACCCTTTATCCTTGTGACTTATTCCATAACTGGAAGTCTGTACCACCCACTCCCCTTTGCTCCCTTTTTCCCCCCGCCCCCCACGACCATTAGTTTATCTTCCATATTTATTGGTCTGTTTTTGCTTTTTGTTTAGTGATTTAGATTCTACCTGTAAGTGAAATCATATGGTATTCGTCTTTCTGTCTGACTTATTTCACTTTGCAAAACATCCCCTGGTTCCAACCATGTGGTCACAGATGGCAAAATCTCACTTTTCTTTATGGCTGAGTAGTATTCCACTGTACGAATATAACCGCATCTTCTTTATCCATTCATCTGTCCGTGGGCACAGGCTGTTTCCATTTCTTGGCTACTATAAATAATGCTGCAATAAATATAGGGATGTATATATATTTCCTAATTAGTGTTTTTGTTTTCTTTGGGTAAATACCCAGTGGTGGAATTGTTGGATGATTTGTTATTTCTATTTTTAATTTTTTGAGGAAACTCCATCCTGTTTTCCACAGTGATGTACCGGTTTACATTCCCACCAACAGTGCATGAGGGTTCCCCTTTCTTCACATCCTTGCCAACACATGTTGTTTCTTGTGTTGTTGATTTTAGCCATTCTGACAGGTGTGAGGTGATATCTCACTGCAGTTTTGATTGTATTTCCCTGATGATGAGTGATGTTGAGCATCCTTCCTTGTGTCTGGTGGTCACTGTATGTGTTCTTTGGAAAAATGTCTGTTCATGTCTTCTGCCCATTTTTTCTTGGATTTTTTTTTTGTTATTGTCATTGAGTCATAGAAGTTCTTTATGTATTTTGGATGCTAACCCTTTATCAGATATAGCATTTGCAAATATCATCTTCCATTCAGTAGGCTGTCTTTTCGTTTTATTGATAGGTTTCTTTGCTGTGCAAAGCCTTTTTATTTTGGTGTAGTCCTGATGGTTTATTTTTGCTTTTGTTTCCCTTGCCTCTGGACACATATCTAGAAAAATGTTTTTACAGCCGATGTCAGAGAGATTAATGCCTGTGCTTCTTTCTGTGATTTTTATGTGTTCAGTTGTCATATTCAGGTCTTTAAGTCATGTTAAGTTTATTTTTGTAAATGATATAAGAGAATGGTCCAGTTTCATTCGTTCGCATGTGGCTGTCCAGTTTTCTCAATACCGTTTGTTGAAGAGACTCTCTTTTTTTTTTTATTGTATATTCTTGCCTCCTTTGTTGAAGATTAATTGACCATGTAAGTGTGGGTTTATTTCTAGGCTCTCTGTTCTTCTCCATTGCTCTATGTGTCTGTTTTTGTGCCAACACCACACGGTTTTGATTCCTACAGCTTTGAAATCTGAGATTGTGATGCCTCCAGTGTTGTTCTCCTTTCTCAAGATTGTTTTCGCTATTCAGGGTCTTTTGTGGTTCCATACAATTTAGTATTATTTGTTCTGTGAAAAATGCTGCTGGTATTTTGTTAAGGATTGCAGTGTATAACCATATGGGTTTTTTTTTATTTGTACATTTTACAAAACAAATTATAGTGATAGACATTCAAAAATGATGATAATGACAAATATGTTTGTGTCAACATTCAAGTTTACAGAGTACTTCTATGAGTTGTTTTTCCAGTTTTTAAAATAGCCTTTTTAATAGATTGTTCTATTTCTTATTCTGTTTTATAAGCCACTAGCTGAGAATTATAGAGGATAAAAAACCTTCCCCAGTTATATAGCTAGAAAGTTTTAAAAACAATGAATACTCTGATCACTAATTCATTCAGCATAGTTTATTGAGCATCTAAGGTACACAAAGCTCTGTGATAAGTATTCTTTTGTGAGTGGGAAAAATAAGCAGGAAGGAAGGAAGAAAAGGGTAAAGAAAATAGGAAGGAAGGAAAGGTGATCTATATTTGAAACTCTCTAAAGCTCTTGCTTTATCTTATTGAAATGTTTCTCAATAGTTTGTGTAAACTGGCTTTCACATACTTATCAATTCATTTATTCTTGCAAGTAAATTATTGATTTATTCAATAATTGTTGAATAAAGTCTTCATAGAGAAGATTACAGCTGAATTTATTCTTGGGGAGCTTGATCTATTAAGATGCATTGATAGAGATCATAAAATCATTGAAAATCAGTGTAGAATTCTATCAGGAAACAGGGCTACAAACTTGAGGACATCATGTGCAACAGTGCAGAGTACATGGCTTGCTCTAGTCTGAGGTAGGGTGAACGAGGAAGGGAAGTCTTTAAGAGTGGTCCTGGAGCTGAGATCAGAAGGCAAGGAGGGAATTAGGTGAAGAACAGAGATGCGTAGGAAGAAGAAACCCCATGTGCAGTGGCTCAGAGTGTGTAGAGAGTCTGGTGTTTAAATGACACAGAAATCAAGTAGTGTGGCCCAAGACCGGAAAGTGAGGGGTCTTGTAGGTAGTCATGTTAAGGATCTTGGTCTAGGCCACAAGAATGCGAGGTAGCCATTGATAGTTTAAATAGGGGAGTTAAACAACTGAGTTTGAATTTTTAATGATTGGTCTTCTTGAAGACTGGAGAACAGGGTCCATACTAGTCGATGTGGACATAATCTTTATAAAGCTATTTCATCAGTTCAGGCAAGAAATGATGGCTGCATGGATGAGGGAACTTGCTGCTGAATAATTTTTATAAATATTTGACAGACAAAACCATATTGGTAAAGTTTTAAAAATCAGAAGTACAGGGGAGAAAAGTATTAGGAATATGAGATCTCAATCCTTTGTCATTGAGGAGATAGAAATGATTGAAAGAGAATATTCTGTAACAGGATCCTTGTCTTGTTGGGCCGTTGTTTGGTGGAATAGGGAGTGGAGCAATGACCATAGTTTTATTTCATGTATGTTTTTATGGACTTTGAAAAAATCCAAGTTCCAGGTTTCAAATGTATGGATTTGATATTTAAAGGAGAGAACTAATGTGGAAACACGCACAGTATGGTGGTCACATCCACAATGGCTGTAGTACTGGGTGTGGTTGAGATTTCCCTGGATGCAGGAAAAAGATTTCAGTTAATAGGTTTCCTGGGTGGCTCAGTCGGTGAAGCGTCTGCCTTGGGCTCGGGTCATGATCTCAGGGTCCTGGGATCAAATCCCACATCAGGCTCCTTGCTCAGCAGGAAGCCTGTCTCTTCCTCTCCTTCTGCCCCTCCCCCTGCTTGTGCTCTCTCTGTCTCTCAAATAAATAAATAAAATATTTTTAAAAAGATTTCAACTAATGAAAGAATAGAATGAACTTGCTGAGGAAAATGAATAGTAGGGCTCAGAGACACAAGAAGGAAAAAAAATTGTAGTGTCTGAAAAGGTGAGAGTTTCATGAGAAAACAAGTGCACTGTCAGAAATGCAGTGCTGAGGGGTGTTAGGTTGGGGGAAAACCCAAAGACCATTACATGGAGTAGTGTGGATGCCATGAAAGAGCTTTGAAAGCATTGCTTTAATGGAATTATGGGGGGATTGCGTAGAACAGAGCACTGGGAAGGCCGGGAAGGCAGGGCAGGTGGCACGTGGAATTCTTCCCTCCTGATGTGTTATTCCCTCTCCGAGCCCCCTCACTAAACATGACCTCTGCATCTGTGAATTACTTGGGATCAAAAAGGAGACTCTGTTGGAGGTAGAGAAAACAAAAATGGAGAAAATAATTAATATTTAGTATGTATTTAGTAGTCTGATAGCATTATACCAACTCAGGTATTCCTACAGTAGATTATTAATATGCTACAGTATTAGGGTCTTTTTTCCCTTTAGTATCTTCTTGAACATCTGGCTGCAGCCTATTATGGAGAAGTTAACTTGCAAAAATCCATTATGTGCTTCAAAATTAGTTCCGTAATTGTATTATCACTATGGAAGAATTGGCTACATTTCAGCATAAAATATAAATGGATCTGACTTTTCTCATTAATATTTGATGGTACATGGTTTAATATTGAATTGAAGCAGAACCCTGAGGTGGTCGTGAGAAGGACAATTTATAAATGTGAACTTAACCAAGGACTGATAAAATAAATCTTAGTGTTAGTTCTTCTAGGTGAATGTGGCTTACTAGACTCTATCTACTTATAAAGCATATTCAATTAAAAGTAGAACATCTTTATTACTATGTGTATTAGTATGTGGAGAAATAATCAAGAGCTTCCTGTTTAATGTTGAACAAATGTGGCTTATGGAGAATCAGCGATAGCCTATCTTTTTTGCACATATTCTAGCCTCTATCTTTGTAAATAATTGACAGATGTTGAGATAGTCTTGAATCCTCATTTCTTTCAAAGGGGGGCTGATTGGCTTTATCTGTGTCATCAAATTTCAACATTATCAAATGGGCTACTTCTATTAGCTCCATTCACTTTGCGTATCTTTTATAGCAAATAAATTCTATTGGTTGTCTTTGTTCTGAGAAGATAAATGTCTACCAATAAACTATCTTGCTTATTTTATGTGGAACCATAACAGGCTGTTGTATATTTATTGTGCTTGATTTTTTGGAAAACAGAACTTAAAAAGCACCTAACAAATAACACCATCTTTTCCTAACTAAACTGTGGGTTTATTATAGAAATTCAAAACTGTGGTTTTAAATAGGAAGAAAAGCACGTGCGTGCCATTTTGTTTTAATAAGTCTAAAAGGCCTTGAAAATCAGGCATGGTTATTCATGGGCTCTGTCCTTATTCCCTTCCCATGGCTATCAATCTGCAAGTTAGAAATGATGCCTCATCCAACTGATGTTTTGTAAATTGCTCTTTTTTCCCCCATTTAACGCCATTTCTATTACGGGAGAAGAAAGACTTGTTATATAATTTCTGGGACCCAGTACAAAATGACAGTTTAGGACCTCTTTGTCAAAAATTCTGAAGAATTTCGAGGCAGCAACAATAGAGGATTAAACCAAGCGTGGTACCCTTCTAAGTGCGGATCCTGGGCAACTGCACAGTTTGCCAATGAAATCAGCCTGATAATGAGACATCTGAACAGTGCTTAGAAATCTAAGCCAGGATCTAAAAGTCCATTCCAAAGGAAATCGAATACAGAGCTTCCATATGTATCTCTTACAACACAGTCCCCTCCAAAAGAAGTTCACCATTCTTATCCTCAGCATGCTTTTCTGAACGTAAACATCTGTATGATTTCCATGTTCATCTACTACATACATTCTTCCTCCTAGAGCTCCTCTTGGCATTGCATATCAATCACATGATCTGTGGACCATCTGCTGATGAATCTCACTATTTTTAGAATATATTTTGTAGCTCCTTTTGAAGTAAGACTCCATTTGTGTGGTTTTATGGCCTTTAGTTTTAAAAATCAAGTAAGAGTTCACAGTTTACTCCTTTTGGGCTTTGAAACCTGACTTGCCCAAACTGTCTTTCGTGAGTATTTTATCGAAACCTGTGGCCCAGATCAGGTAGATGCTGAGAGTTTAACACTGCGGACTAAAATGAAGTTCGAGCATAAAAATGAAGTGTTAAATGGAGTATAAAATTGCAGCAGCCTGTTTTGGAGTGTGGGTTCGCCTCAGGCTCCGTGCCTCTATCAGGAGAGCTCAGACTCCAGGTTCTCCTCAGGTGGACAGAAATTGCAGACTCATGTCTGAGTAATCTTAAAGTGAAAGAGAAGGCAACAATTCAAAACCCTCCAAACAGCCTAGCCCTCTGATTCAAACATATTTTTAATTTGTCTCACCAAGTTATTAACAAACATCCTTTAAAAGTGTACAAATATATATTTAAATGGAAACATCCAAATTAGAAATTCTCTTTGATTCTGTCTAAACTAATTATCTTGCTTGTTAGGCAGCCCTTTATTTATGGGAGGCAGTCCTGTTGTTGATATGGGTGGGAATGATCATTCTCTTAACACATGAGGTTCGTTCAAAATGTGCAAATAATCAGATCTGAAAGACAATAAAATGATGTATAGGGTAGTGACTGATCAAAGCTTTCATATATAAGCTCTCTAGCCACAGTTTTCTTAGGTTTTTGACTCTTTTTGGTTTTGTTTATATGCTTTTAATTTTCATGAAAAGATACATATCCAACCCCAGCAACAGCAACAAGACAATAATCTATTCTGTTCCATTCCAGTGACGTAGCGAAGCTATGCACAGAGATCGGTAGCAATGCTTGTTAAATGCAATCTCAACAATACATTAACTGATCTACTCCTATCTACTGACTGCACTGACATTTATTTATGACATATGTTTCTTTACTATTTAAATACCACAACAGTATTTTTAGAGGAGTTACTGCGCTAAAGGTTATATTTAGAACGTGGTTACTTCCAGGCATACCTAGTCCTAATGGTTGTAATAATGAATAGCAGTAGTAAACAAACACAAGATGTTGGCAAAGGAGATCAGAAGAGCTATATTTTGAGAAGATGCTTTCTCTATTTAAGAAATGGTAATTTGCCCCCTAATGAACATTTTATGAGGTGGAGTCTCTTCACTTAGCAGACTTTGAGACCATGATAGCCTTCCTAATTACTCTGTTAATGGTGGCAGCGTAATGGAGATGGTGCTTATAGGCACAAGCAAAGTCAGGAGATAATTACTCTGGTTCTTGAGTAGAGTGAACAAAAAAATCATCTCAGAAATACCCTGTGACAAGCTGCACATTGCAGCACGTCTTGAAAAATACACTAGGATTATTAGCTGTTTTTAGCAGTCTGTCATTATACTACCTTTTTAGTTTCCAACAAAGCAGGTCAAATTATCACAGTATGTACAGGTTCTTAAATCCCTTCTGTGAGATATTTCAGAATGAATGGATATCCAGAAAGAAAGAAATATGATTTTTACTAGAATATAGGTGTGTCTAGTATATAGAATGCTTACTTGCCCAAACTAAAAAATGTGGGTGGATAGAGATCCACATTTTGGAACAATTTCTCTTTTTCAAAATACAACACATCATAGGGCTATTTTCAAAGGACTTTTTCTAATGCAGCTGATATCTTATACTAACAGATTATAAGCTACCTAAATAAAGACTGGGTTGCAAAGGAACTTATATTGGAGTTTTTAGATTTCTTGCTCATTGGTGGCCAACCTAAAATCAAGACCACGTCAAACTGGAAAATATCAAGAGTATCAGGGAAAATGTAGATAAGGGATAGTAGAATAGATGACATACTCTGATCTTCCAAACTGGGGGCGGGGTGGTATCTGGATAAAATATTTTAAAAACATATTTTTAAAAACAAATCTGTGAGCTAATAAATAATGTAAAGGAATCTGCAAACCTCCAAAGAAAGTAGAATGAGGAACTCTCAAATAAGGGAGCTTTATAGCCAGCCCTCTTCCTGCAGGATTTTTCCAAACTTTCAGATCTAGCATCCCTGCTTTGAGAGCCCTTGGGATGTTAGAAGTGAGACCTAGGTAGGCTCTTCTCAGTCTGGGTAGTTAAGAGGAGGCACATGAATACAGTTAGGTAACCAAAGAGCTATAGTAAGGAAGAGTGAAAAAGAAATGCATCCCTCTCTACAGAATTAGAGAGTGCAATGCTGGTCTCACAATGGGGCTTGATGGAGGAAATAAAAGTTTATCCTGAAAATTCAGAATCACAAGGCAGCTGACAAGCAGACTCCTGGTCATGATAGTCTGTATTCTGGGGGAAAAAAAAATCAGGCAGGCTTATAATTTCACATGTAGGCTGGCTGATAAAATCCTCATTTGTCTGATAGAAGCAAATTAAAATTATCTGTGGGTGAGTTTAACTTTAACCCAAGATTAAAATTTCCATAGAAAAAATTGCAGTTGACATTCCACAATTTATAATGAAACCATACAAAATTAATAAAATAAAGCACTCTGAGTGAATAATAAATATAACAAAAAAGACTCACAGGATTAATACATTAGAAAATGTTGATAGAAAAAGTAACAATGACATAAATATGAATAACAAGTTAGCAAATATTAGTAGAGAACAAGACAGCATAATGACAAAGCAAATTATAAAACACATTCTTAAATTACAAAAATAATAACTAAAATCAAAAAATTCGGGGACACATTTCAGCAAATTAGCTGAAAGAACAGCAGATAGAGCCAGAAACTGGTATGAATGTGTGTTTTATTTTTAATCTGCTTTATCATTTATGGAGAATATAAAATAACACCGTATAAAAATTATGGAAGAGAGATCAAGAAGTCATGTTCAAAGAGAGTTGGGGTTTTTTTGTTTTTGTTTTTGTTTTTTAAGAAACAAAATGGGGAAGAGGCAATATAAAAATGTTGAATAGTTCTCCCTAAATACTTGCGAAGTTGAAAGACACATATTTAGATTATAGTTAGAGTAAAGATGATTATTTTAGATGTTGAGGGAGGTTATTCCAAGTGATTAAAAATTTGGGAAAAATCTAGAAATATGAATTGAGCCAAAGAGAGAAGGCACAAATAAATTATAGTAGAAATGAAAATGAGAATATAGCCAAGGATCCTAAAAAATAAGTGATTATTATGAAAAACATTATGTCAATATATTGAAAAATATGGATTCCTAGAAAAATACAATTTGCCTAACTAGAGAAGCAAAAGAAACCTGTATTCTTTTATTGTTTATTTTAATTCCAGTATTGTTAACATACAGTGTTACATTAGTTTCAGGCATACAGTGTAGTGATTCTTCTTTAACAACTAAGGACAGTAGTTAAGTCTTCCTACAAGACAATGTCAGGACTAGAAACCTTTGCAGACAAATTATATATATATAAGGAAATAGTCCAATGATACAGCAAAGAATCCTGAGAATAATAAAATAATGGGATTTTTTCTGACATACTTTATGAGGCAAACATAAACTTGATAAATTAGCAAATCCAGTGCAAGAAACTAAAACTGCGGGCCTATTTGCAAAATTCCTAATGAGAATATAAACACATTGAATCCAGAAGTTATAAAAATGTATACTTGTATTTATTCCCAGAATGTAAGGTTGGTGTAGTACTGGAAAATTGATTGAAGTAATACACTGCTTTAAAAGAAGGGAGAAGAAAACATGATAAACTCAGTAAATTTTTAAAAAGTTTTTGATTAATTTAAATACCCATTAATGATTTAAACCATAGCCGTAAACTAAAAATATTATAAAGGTCATGTATTTCCAAACACAAAATCCTTTCAATAATACCATATTTAATGGTGACATGTTGAAAACATTCTGTCACAATGCAGAACAAATTAAGGATGCCCACTCTCACTACTTCTACCTTACTCTATAATTGAGCATTTTACGAGTTTGTAAAAAAAAAAAAAATTATTCTGTAAAGCAAAAAATTACATTTTCATTACTTGCATGTTATGCAGAAAGCCCAGAATAATCCATAGGCAGGGGTTTAGAATTAACATGTTTTGGAAGGTTACTGGATACAAAATCAATTTACAAAAAACTTGGGGTTTTTTTGTTTTGTTTTGTTTGGTTTTAGCAGCTACAGCCAAAATTTATACTTAAATAGGCATCATGTGACATTGCAAAAATACTATGACATGCCTAGGAATAAATATCATTTATGAAAAAATTACAAATCTTCCTTGAACAACCAAAGACGTAAGTATTTATAATTATACACCTAATTATGGAGTAGAAATAAATAATTATATAGTATATAGTATAATGTTATCAATTGTTAAGACTTATAAAGAAAGAATATATCTAAGTGAAATCGTATAAATAAAAATTTCAGTAGAAAGAATGTAATGCATAAAAAAAACTCATAAAAATTGATGAATAGAGATTGGATGAGGATCAGAGGGGAAGAATAGTGCTGGGATGAAAAAAAAAAAGTCACTTTCATATGGACTAGTGATAGTAATGGAAGAGGCAAAACTATAGTACATCTAGGGACACCTAGCTGGCTCAGCTGGTAGAGCATGGGACTCTTGATCTTGGGATGATGAGTTTGAGCCCCATGGTGGGTGTAGAGCTTCCTAAAAAAATAAACTTAAACCCTGTAGCACATCTAGGAAACACTATAGAAGAATATATTAACATATTTATAATGTGATATTGGGACAGGTGTCTTTTTTTTAAAAAAAGATTTTATTTATTTATTTATTTATTTGACAGAGAGAGAGAGACAGCCAGGGAGGGAGGGAACACAGGCAGGGGGTGTGGGAGAGGAAGAAGCAGGCTCCCAGCAGAGGATCCTGATGTGGGGCTCTCCCAGAACCCTGGGATCATGCCCTGAGCGGAAGGCAATCCTGGGATCACGCCCTGAGCAGAAGGCAGACGCTTAACGACTGATCCACCCAGGTGCCCCTGGGACAGATGTCTTAAAGCAAAGACAGCGCGAACCACGTATGGCCGATTCAATAGCATTAGCTTTGAGAACTTCTAATTCTCAAGAGACACTGAAATGAAAGTGAAAACCTAAGTCCTAAGCAGGGAGAAGATATTTGAAAGTAACATCCAGAACATATAAATGTTATGCATTAATCAAATTGATAAATACCACTAAACTAATAGAAAAAGTGGTTAAGAATACTCTCAGAAACTTCATGGAAGGGCCCAGAATATAATAGAATGGCTTAGGATTAACTTAAAGAACACCAATAATTCAATAGAAATATTCTTTTAAAAAAAAAGGAAACAAGAAAGATTGCATATTTCTTAAGTAGGTTATAGAGACACAGGTTAGAAAGAAGCAGCTGGCACACTCTGCCTCACAGGTGAGTGAGGTTACCTGGGCAGAGGCAAGAGAGGACCCAGTGTCTTCCTGCCAGTTGGGGAGTAAGATCTGGGAGTTACAGGACCGTAATGGGAATCTAGGAGAATGGGACTGCGGACACTTGCTGCTGAACTCAGTTCCCACAAGGAAGGATATTTAGACAAATTAGAGGCCAATGTGAGAGTGAGAACATCTGTCATTTCCTCTTAAATTAAATGTATGGGGAAACTATCTAGAGCAGGTTTTCTTCCTACTTAGTTTTAGTGACAGAAAGCCCACTCTGTAGGCAGAGTATTGTCTGGTGTTCTGCCAATTTCACGTATCACAAACACGTGCAGTGTGTATTTTTGCATCCTATTGGGGTCCTTTAAATCACCATTATTGGGGAAGGGACCTATTTCGGATGTGCGAGGCAAGTTGAGATTTCAGCACCTGTTGTGGTTGGTTACAAACACAAGTTATGGCTCAATAGACATGCTGAGTAGATATTCTTGGAAGTTTTCTCACAAAAAAAGGAAGTTTCTAGGTAATTCCACATAACTCGGACTGTCTGCACATTGTGTGTTATATGTTTATCTGTGTGTGTGAGTGTGTTAACTTTTGCAGTGAACTAATTCACTATTGAGCCTAAATTCGTATACTTCCCACATCCCTATTTCAAAGTGTATGTGAATTTTCTAAAAATACAAGAGGTTGTATGCTTATTAGTAACCTTCTCTTTCCATTCTTTCTTTTCTCCTACATGACAATACACACTTCTCTTCAGAGGAGTGGGTTAACTTCTCCACCTCTCTGGTAAATGATGATTGGGTGACTGGGATACAGGAAAGTTCTAACTGGGAGCCTGCATTTACATATATTTTCACCTGCCAGGCAGTGAGGATAACTTACTAATTTGTCTTGTTACACACACACCTTCCTCTTCGTGGACTTTGTCACGATTCTACCAGTCACCGAGGCTCACACCTTTATAAATGGGTTGACAAAGCATCTTTAATTACTTCTTAATTACCTCTTATGTGAAGACACTTGTCAAATCAAGTAGAACCAGTATTAATAATAAATGACCATTGCCTGAATGCAGTCTATTTCAGACATTGTTATTTATTCATTTTTCCTTCTTAGCAGTGGGCACAGTGTTGTAACAGAAATGACACTTTTTTATGGAATGATGTAGCCCAGGATTTGAATCTTTGATCACCCGCTTACCAGCTATGTAAACAAAAATAAATTTATTAATTTCAGCATAATTTTCCTAATTGGAAAATGAGAGTGTTAAATACTACCAAACTCTAGTTTGAAAAGAACTTACATAATGTGCTTTGTGCAGTATATCTGAACGTCATTTTACAGTTTTCCACTCAACATCAGAAGCAGTATCACCAGGCACTGTGCAGTATTCTGCTTAGGATTTTAAAAATGAACAACAAGATCTCTCTCCAGCGTTCACAGCTTCATTGTCCAGTAGGAGAGACAGACTTACAACAGACTGTTTTAATAGAGTTTTGTTCAGTACCGCGATAAAGACATGTTTGGAGTATCTTAGGAGTTGGGGAACTAAATCTTGCCAAGTCTACCATGTTAGCGACTGCAGTGAGGAGGAATGGCCAGCAGGACTTTCCATCCAAGGACAGAGGTGGGGGAATATAAAACTTCCTTTTTCTTAATGTTCTTGTCCGCCCAACCTCATCCTGCCTTCTGCTGCTGAGTTTGAATTCTTGTCTGAAAAACATGGGGGGAAAATTCTTGTTCAAAAAACAAGAAAGGCAGCATAAGAATTTTTAAGATGTCTATTTCTACTTAACCACATTCATAGAAAATTATCCCTGAGTGGTTTTGTTTTCACCCATTGTTGTTCTTTTCTTCACCGACAGACTGAAAGATTAAAAAACAAAACATTTATTTGGCCCTCTAACCGGCATGAGCTTCGGGATAATTGTTCATTTCCTTTATATGCTACTTTTGTGGAAGGAATGGTACAGAAGCAGCACAGAAGTGTATTCATTTCCTCAAACTCATAGCTGATGTTTGTTCTCTGGTCTCAGATAGTAGATATCGTTACCCAGTGATAGGATGAGATGCAGTCCTGATAACAGGACTGCCTCCAAGATTTCATGAGTTACATAAAGTGGAATCGATTCCACATACCGCTGCTGTCAAAACCGCTCTTGTGGAAATAATGGGTTTTCATTGGTGTTTTCTCTCAGAATTTTTAATAATATGAACTACTTAGTTCATCTTTGCAAAATCAGTGAATAAAAAGATGCATCTGTCACGGAACAGATGTTTTGTGGGATTCAGAAGGATGGGTCTTAGGAAGCTGCTTGGGAGCGAGGGAGCCTGATCATTAGAGGAACGCTGCATAGTTGAGGAGCTGAGCGAGAGGAGCAGAAGTGCAGAGACATGTCTCCATCATGTGCGGGGAAGGAGGAAAGTGCATTGCCTGTGAGACCGGGGGTGATCGCTGCTTCAACCTGCCTGATCCTGACAGTCAACCCATTTTCTCCCCAGTTGTCCCAATATTTGCTTGAAAGTGTCAAGACTATTAAGTACTAATTGTGTGCATCTTCAGCCTTCCTCCTAATTGAATGTGAAAGTACCTGCCAGCAAAATGGCAAAATTATTCTAGACACCTTTATAGAGCTTCTTCTTTTCTTTAACTGAAGAATAATTGCCATATAATAATGCATTAGTATCAGGTGTACAGCCTAGTGATTTGATATTTGTATACATTACAAAATGGTCACCACAGTAAATCTAGTTACCATCTGTCTCCATACAAAACTGTTTTATTGGCTACATTCCCTATGCTGCACTTTCCATCCCCACGCCACATGTATTTTATAAATGGAAGTTTGTACGTCTTCATCCCCATCACCAATTACATCCATTCCCCCACCCACCTCCTCTCTGGCAGCCATCAGTATGTTCCCTATATCTTTGAGTCTATTTCTGTTTTGTTATTGCTATTATTTTTTAGATTCCACATTCAAGTAAAGTCATTTGGTATTTGTCTTTCTCTGACTTATTTCACTTAGCATGATATCCTCTAGATCCATCCATGTTGTCACAAATGACAACATTCCATTCTTCTTTATGGCTGAGTAATATTCCATTGTGTGGAATATATACTTATATATATACTTATATATACTTATATTCCTTATCCATTCATCCATTAACGGACGTTCAGGTTGCTTCCATATCTTGGTAATTTTAAATAATGGTGCAATGAACATAGTGGTATGTATGTCTTTTTGAGTTAGTGTTCTCATTTTCTTTAGATAAGTACTTAGAAGTGGAATACTAGATGATATGTGTTTCTACTTTTAATGTTTTTAAAAGATATTTGGGGTTTTTTTTTGAAGATTTCATTTATTTATTTGACAGAGAGAGAGAGAGAACTAGCAGGGGGAGCAGCAGAGGGAGAAGCAGGCTCCCTGCCAAACAAGGAGACTGATGGGGGGCTTGATCCCAGCACCCTGGGATCATGACCTGAGCTGAAAGCCAACGCTTAACCGACTGAGCCACCCAGGAGCTCCAAAAAGATGTGTTTGTTTATTTTAGAGAGCCCACAAGCAGGAGGAGCAGAGACAGAGGGAGAGAGAGAGGGAATCTGAAGCAGACTCCACATGGAGCATGGAGCCTGATGTGGGGCTTGATCTCATGACCCTGAGACCATGACCTGAGCCAAAACCAAGAGTCAGATGCTTAACCGACTGTGCCGCCAGTCACCCCTCTATTTTTAATTTTTCGAGGAACCTCTATATTGTTTCCCATAGTGAGTGCACCAATGAATTTAGTTATTTTGACTGACCAGTAATACCATTAAATAAATCTATGGAGAAAACACTTCATTCTAGGACATATTTCTCCATCCTTATTCTGCTCAATAATTTAGATATTCATCAGATAACTGAATCCCAGACACTGGATTGAGATTTACTTGCATTATGTTATTGGAGTCTCATTTAACCTTGTCTTTTTTTTTTTAATAACGATTTTATTTCTTTATTTGATGGGGGTGGTTAGTGAGAGAGAGAGAGCACAAGCAGGGGGAACAGTAGAGGAAGAGGGAGAAGCAGGCTCCCTGTCAAGCACGTGGGTCTCAATCCCAGGACTCTGGGATCATGACCTGAGCCGAAGGCAGATGCTTAACCATCTGAACCATCCAGGTGCCCCTTAACCTAGTCTTATAAATAATTGGTTGCCCTAATTCACGGAGAGGAAACCTGTCCCAAGTCCATGGGGCTAAGAAGAGAGAGACTTTAATTTAGGTCTGATTCCAGAGTATAGCCAGTAGCCAGTGTTCGGTTCCCACTTAGTTGTCTGGCAAATCCTTCTTGAATTGGATGGAAGATTGGAGTAATAGATTAATTCATTAATAAACCTTTGAGTGCTCACAACAAACCAGGTACACGTCTAGTTGCTGGTGTTAGGACAGTGTACAAAACTAAAATCCTGCCTCTAATGGAAATAACATTCTATGTAGTATCTTTCCAGATACACAGAAAACATATCCTTTAAGTGCTTTATTGACAGTCTATCAACTAGGCATGTAGATATATAATATGGTGCTTAAAGTGCTGTGACATGTCATATTCCCTGGGCTTGAATCCTGGAGAAACAACTTTTCTCTGTGAGTTAGTCTGACCATCTATAAAATACTGTAAAAATTGTGTCAACATATAAGTTTTAATTATGTGTGTGTGTGTGTGTGTGTGTGTGTGTATGAATAGGCACATTGGAAGTCTTAGAGTTGTTCTTGGAGCAGAGTGAGTCTTTGGTTAATGTCATCCAGGAGTCATAGGCAGCTATAACGTGATGTAGAGAACACAGGACTTGGAATCAGAACTGAGCCTCTGTCCTTCCTAATTGTAGGACTTCATCATGGCTGTCAGCTTCTCTGAACCTAGATTTTTATAGTGATATAAATATAAAATTGTCATTGTGTTCTAGAAAAATTTTATTGTTAAGATTAAGTGCAACATGAAGGAGTCATTCATCCAACAATTACTGTATAGCAAATATGGTAAGTGATAATTGCTGGAAATAGGAACAAAAAAGACATAGGCGTGTGTTTATGGTATTTACAGTGGTAGATTGATTCGCTGTTACAGATATTTTCTCCTTTATTTAGTTTAGTTTGGTGTATCAGGCCTGGATGAGATGAAATGTTTAAAGAGGACTTGTGTAGCCAGGATTAGCATGATATGGTTTATATTTGGGTTTATCAAGGTGGGAACTAAATATTTTTCTAGTTTTGTAACTAAATCACAAAGATTTTTCTTTCTATACTGACAATCCTAAATAATTGTTTTCTTTTAAAATTTGAAGTTTTACATAAACCTTGTTTGTCATATCTCTCAGACTGCTTTAAATTATTCTAATGATGCATCAAAGGATTTATTTTCAGAGGTTAAGTGTATATATCATATATATTTCCCAACAGTAACATTGAGTTTGTTGGAGAAGCTGTGCAGAAACCGGATATGGTCTGATTTTGGCTTTGACTTTCTGTAGATCAAATTTTCTTTTGTTGCTAATGCAACAAAAAATTACCTTTAATCAGTGACTTCAAGCAAGTGATGCAGGCAGTCTGGGTCTGAGGATCCAAAGGGGATCCCGCAGGACCAGTCAAGAGGGTCCCTGGCTGCATGCAGGATGGAAATCAACCGTGAGCCAGGAGGGAGGGAGAGCAGAGTTTATTGAAAGTATAGAGAGATGGCAGGTACAGAGTGTCAGGGAGACTCAGGAAGGGAGAGAGAGTCTTGCCTTTGTTCAGGGTCTGGAGATTTTATTGAGGATTGTGGTCTGGTGTATATGTCCTCTCAGGCATCCGGGGACCAGTTAGAACAAGGACAACTGTCCAGGTGTCCTCCATAAGTCACACTTTCCCTGGAGCCAGGGGTCTTGGCACCAAGATGTCTGGCGTCGGTGGCCTGGATTACACATATGGTAGTTTTGTCTGGTCCCTCACTTCTTAGATGTTATCTGTTGCGCTGGAAGATTCGAGGAAATCATTAACTCCTTGTCCCTCACAAGGAGGACATACGTTATTTGTACTATGTGTAAAGTGGGAGTGTAGGTCCTAGCAAAAATAGAAACAGGAAAAGGAGGGGCGCCTAGGTGGCTCAGTCGTTAAGCATCTGCCTTCGGCTCAGGGCCTGATCCCAGGATCCTGGGATCGAGCCCCGCATGGGGCTCCCCGCTCCACTGGGAGCCTGCTTCTTTCTCTCCCACTCCCACTGCTTGTGTTCCCTCTCACTCTGTCTCTCTCTCTGTCAAATAAATAAATAAAATCTTAAAAAAAAAAAAAAAGAAAGAAACAGGAAAAGGAGCAAAAAGTGGATTTTTATGGACTTTTTAAAATTTCCCTATCTCACAAGTAGTGAGATAGCACACACTTACTTTGTGGATATCAGTTTAGAATTTACTTATTTTCTTAATAAAATTTACAAAAACTTATAAATCATCTCAGATTTGATGTTTCAAGGACAGAAGTTACTAAACTTGTTAAAACGTTTGAAATTATAAGTAGCATAAGCCATTTCGGGAAATTTCTAGGAATAATTATCTCTTAAGATCATGATTCTTGCTGTCCCATTTCCTCCACTTAGCTAAGTATCAGTGGGTGTATTTGGGCAACAAGGTGCCGATGAACACATTAACATCTTAATACCGGCTTCCACAGATGCAATGACCAAAAGTATACAAAAGGGTGGGTGTAACATGGTGATTCTCAGGGTATCAGTAGCGGGGGGACACTGGATGTTTTCACAGTAAGTAGGCTATTCAATACCCACAAGCAGGAGCAGCATAAGGATGGTCACACAAGCAGCCCGTGCCCAGACTTCTGAAGCCCATCCATTTATCTCCATGTGCACAATTTCATCCTTCAGTGGTGGGATGCCATTATGACCGGTTAGCCTTAAAACAGTAGGCTTATTATGGAAGACTGAAAGAAAACAGGGCATTCTGTTTCACACCAGTTGCATTTCATGTGTCATAACCATGAATTTGGCAAGGCCTTATCGGGGCATATGTTGAATTAATTGGGCTGCCTCATGCTGCTTAATTAAAGCCTGAGGAATTGTGATTAGTTGCATGGAAGGACTAGCATAGCCAGGTATACTGTGATTTTTCTTGTTTCTTAACCATCTAACAATTTCATCTTCAGCGATAGTTTTTGTGGACCATCAAGTTGCCCCAGAGATATCCCTATTCCATAGGAGAAAAGCTAACAAGCCCAAAGGATTTTACCATGAATCTGTTCATTAGACAAGACACAGTTCACAGATCAGTTGCAATGTGGATTTCAGCCCAAACTTCCTACAGAGATCAAAGCCGAGGCATTTGTCTTTCCACATTGCACATTACATTTTGAGACTTGAAGCCCAGTACTTGAAAAGATTTTGCTTATCTGTTCTTTTTGTAACATTTTAAAAGCCTTACAGGTAGAATAGATCGGAGTTAACTTGTTAAACGCAAATATGGCATATGTCATTTGTATTTAAATGACTTTAACAACCTGCAATATTACCTAGAGGTTTGCCTTCCAAATGGGTATGAAGAATATTTTAATGAAGTCAGCTACAAGTAAAAACTAATCTTACGGGACTGTATAAATTGGCTTAATGCATTAAACTCTATGGAAACACTGATTAAAAAAAAAAAAAAGAAAAGGAAAATTTTGTTTGTCTGGCCAATCCATTAATGTATTAAAGTTGTTTCTTTTAGTCAAACATTTTAGCCAGTAATTTTTTTTCAATTTTCTTTCTTCTCCAGAATAATGTGGGAATCGTTTCTTTGTTCACGAGGCAGTCCCTTCTTTGCTTATGAGCATCTCTCTCCCCTTTCTAGCCCTTCTCCTGCCTGTTCTTTCTCTTCTCTATCACCTTTGGGTACTGAGTGAGCAAATGGAAATAATCTGATTGCAACCATTTATTTTAGCCCCGTAGGAACAAGGGCTCCCCTAAGCCGGCACTGTCAGCATCCTCTGGCTTCTCCTCAGATGCAGCGGAGCCACAGTCCCTGCTCCTACTTTCAGGGTGAGCATCGCTCACTTTGTGTGTTGGATCCCACCTTGCCTCCGCTCAGAAAGTTCTCACCTGCCAAGATTTCTTAGCTTTCTGGCACTCTCTATTTTTCGCCTTCTATTGGTTTGTTTGCATTGCCCTAAAAGCAAGTACTAGTAAACATCTTTTAAAAAATTGATTACATCCCTCTCTAGCTCTTATGCTGAACTTTTCTTCTACCTAGCAACTTAGTAAAAAAATGTGTATACTTGCTGTCTCCCTGTCCTCAGGTCTCCTTCTATCCCTGATTTACTCCAGTCAGGCTTCTACCACCAGGTGGAATTAAGGTTGTGTAAATCCCTGATTTGCCAAATCAAGGGACTGCTCCTCAGTCATCACCTTGTACAACCGCTCAGCTACATTCCAGCGGGGCTGACCACGCCCTGTCCCTTGAGATACTCTCCTAGCTTCTGAGGCACCTCTGCAGTCGCTTTTCCTTTTCGCCTTCTGAGCCCAGGATTCAATTCTTGACTTTCCTCTTTTCTATTCAGCATTACTTTCTAGGATAGATTCTGTCCTATGCATTAAGCGGCTTCTAAATGTTTATTATTTCTGTTTTCACATTTCAAATACGGACTGATCTCCAGAGGTTCACGTCCTTGTTGCACTTCTTGGTTGATCTATCCTGTTGCATATTCAAAAGTTATACTAAACTTAGGTTGTATGGTTCTGCTAGATTTCCCCTTCCTGCCCAAACCAAGCCTTGACTCACCAAGTTTTTCCAGCCTAGTAGTTCTTGCATTACTCACCTGATTGTTTATCTCACAAACCGAGGACTTAGAAATCATCTTTAATTTTTCTGTGTATTTCAGTACCCACATCCTAATTATCCACCAGTTCCATATTGGATCTACTTCTCGAACATATCCTGAATTTAGCTATTGTATTTTTTTCCTCTTACAAACCATAGAAGCTTTATCAGGGCCATTGTATACCATTGTTCATGTTGTATACAGTTTTGACTCCCAGCCACCAGCATCTCTTACACAGATACTCCAGTAATTTTCCCTACTTCTCCATCTCCATTCCTACTCACATGAACAGCTGTCTGTAAAATATCAAAGGTGAGCCTTTCAAAACAAAATAAAGCAAACAAGAGGAACGGATTCTATCATTACCATGCATAAAACCAAACAATGGCTGTTGTAAGTTTTACCTTATATTTCCTACAAAATTTCACATGATCCCATGTCATACAGACTCCACTACCCCCTTGGACCTCATTTCATACCACTCGTCTGCTTACACCATATACCAGACCTCCGGAAAAAATTGTAGTCCCGACGAAGGGCTTTTATTTGCTATTTGCTCTACTGGAAACATAGTGAATCCTTTGCATTTAAATTCCTGCTCAAATGTCATTTCCTCCAAGATTTTCTTTATGTTAATATAATAAAAAATACCATTCCCATCCATGAATAGGTTTTTTTTTTTTTCCATGCTCTCATTGTTACTAGTGGGTTGGAGGGTCTGCCTTGTGTGAATGGTGGTCTTGGTCCTTGGGCCCCCATGAGGGGATTTACTTGGGGATTTTGGCTGGAATAAAGACAGCCAGAAGGGAACCGGCAAGGGCAAAGCAGTTTATTGAACCGAAAGTACATCTCAAGGTGGGAGAGTTGGCAGGTTCCCGGAGGTGCAGGCGACCCTAGGCACCTGTGGGATTGCATATTATGGGGTCTCTCTGGGCTGGGAGGAGCTGTGAAATGCAGGGGGTGGTCTCTAATGGAGGTGCTTCTGATCCTTTGGGGGATCCCTCCTGCAGATTGGAAGGGGGAGGATTTGACTTTATGAGGTTTCTACCAGAACTGCTCTGGCAGCCTTTCTCCACAGTGGGTGGCAGTACCCCTCATGCAGATGCATTGTGATGAATCTAGGGGTTACACTGAGACAGAGGGGGAAGGGCAGAGTGCCTGCTCCCCACCTGTCAGCCCCAGCGTCTTGAAGCCATGAGGTCAGGATGCCATGCCCCCAGGCTTTCAGCGTACACTCTAGCTCCTGTCTCTGTCATTCCCCCTCGAGGACGCTGGTACGCCTTGGGCAGTTCATTCCACTGTTCTCGTCCACCTTCCACCTAACATTAGTTCTACATGGAATTACAGGATTTCTTTGCCTAATTATGTACTGCTTATCTCCCCTAGAATGTAAGCTCCGTGAGGACAATGACCCTGCCTGTCTTGCTCACCACCATCCTCCTCCTCAGCTATATCCATTCAGGACGCATCGTTAGCATTCAGACACTAGGTGTTACATAATTTTATTAATGCCCTTTCGCCTCATTTTAGAATGTGATCAGGTTTCCCAGTTGTTAAACAGAATTCCCTGTTCGGCCCTGCTGAGTTAGTCTCACCCTCACATTCTTTTTGTGGCAAATGTTACTGATCAGTTGTATATTCACTGCCTCCTTTTCCTTGTCTCACACCCCTCCTGGTTCTCTTACACACTCACACGCGTACATTTATATGGAGGGAAATTTATAAGGGTGGGTGTATAAAATTTTTAAAATCTGCTGATGTGAAGTTATAAAGTAACCATGATTTTTCCCACGAAGTCCTATGGCCTAATTTTTCAAATTCTACTCTTGGTTTCATGGTAAATTTCAAAATTACTTCAAAAATAATGTTTCTTGGTGTTCATGTTATTGCATCCTCCTGGCTCTGTATTCTCTGGGCCTGACATCGTTCAGTTTTATTAATTCTGTCCCTGCTCCCTTCCTGTGCTCACTCCCAAACTGGCCACAGCCCACGGGTGAGGTCTCAGGCTTCTGCCCCCGGCCCCCCCACAAGGACCAAGGCTGCCCGCACTCCCTCCTTGTTGGTACCGCTCACCTGCATGGTCTCCCTCTGTTTTCTTCCTCAGACCCCACTCCTGCATTTCTCAAGGCATTTCTTTACTGTCTGCACACATCTCAGAAATTGAATCTTCCAGAATTGTGTGTTGAGAATCATATTAGAATCTCTGTCCTCTTCTGTCCTTCATTTGCCATCTGGTCCTCTCTGTGGTCCGTTTACACTGAGACTCTGATCTCCTCTCTCTACTAATACTAATCTAGTTCTAGTTTTCCATAAACTCATAATCTCTTTCTTCCTCAAACTCTGTGTAGAAACAAATCCAATTTTCTAAAATACTGCAATTATCATATCCCTATTCTTCCTTATAACCGATAGCAAATTCTGACTACAAACAGATAAAATCCAAGCCAGTCTTTCCTCAGGTTATCTCAAAATCCAGTTATATTTTACCTCTCCAAACGGAACCGCTAATTTTCTGCAGCATACTGCAGGCAACACGATGAATCGGGATGCTTCAAGCTGGCTGGCTCCATTACTGTGGTCTGTTCCCAGGGCACGAGATGTGGGTTGGGGGCACTCTTTCTAAAACAACTTGAATTTGAAATATTAATCATTCACAGTGTTCCTGATATAGCAAGAAAGATCTAGAAATATCATGTATGTTTTGCACAAGCCTGTCAAGAGTTCAAGTCCCATAAACATCACAAAACTTTCCCTATTTAGGAAAAGTCACAGAACTGGTCCGGTTCTCTGTATCATGTATTATAACATATAATTATTTCTTCCTTTTGGTTTTTTGTTGGTTTGTTTCTGTATGTAATAAGTTTTTCCAAAAGCTCCTCTGAGAGATCTTCTATTATACCTTTCTTATACGCCTAGTGTCGACCAAGTAGCAGTGGTTATAAACCTCTGTTCAACTGAACTGATTCTCTTTGCTTTAAATCTGTAACTCACCATTCTACCCACAGCTTGCTACTAGATGAGACACCTTGCCCTTACTACAAATGTTTCCAAATGGTGCTATGGACCCAGGCTCCCAGATGCCGCTGTAATTGGAGCCCTGAACCTTCTGAACCACAGTCCCTAGAAAATAGCATCTTCCAAAACCCTCACTTAAAAGTGACATTCATTTTGCAACCATTACCACATATAAAATCAGAGCAAAGAGTTGCTCCTTCCTGGAAAAGCCTCGCCTGGGAGGCACCGTTTCTTGGTTATGGGAAAGAGTCCTGGACCACCTATAAATAGATTTTTAAAGATTAATTTCAGTTAGTGAAACATTCCTATTTATTGAGTTTATGCATTTCTTTCACATATTATAAATTCTTAGAGATGTAATAAGTACATTTTTGTGCAGGCACTAACAAGCATGTTGCTTTCAAAGGAGAATCATGTATTAAATCAATGCTAAGATATTAAAAGTTTTTTAAAAATGAAGACAGATAAAAGAAACTCAGACTAGTATTTTGCGTAATTTTCTGTCCAAATTACAAATTTTATTTCAAATTTAATATTCTAGCTAATCACTGAAATAGCATATTTTCATGGTTGACTACATTGCAATGTGCAATTTGCTTGACTTCAAATGCATAATATACTATTTGAACCATTATGTACTTAACTCAGTGAACCAAATAGTGAAATGGTTTAATTTTTGCACATTTTACAAATGGAGCCACAAACTTTATTGATCAATCAGCATACTTTAGTGGTTCAGTTTAATGTGCACTGCTGAATGAGCCATATACTTTACAAGAATTGCTTTATATGTTTCTGGGATTTAGCTGCAAACTCTCCTAGCCAAAAAAATACCTTAGTGGTTCACTGGCAATGCCTTTTGCCCTGTTGTTGTCTCAGACTTCACTGGTAAAGCTACAGTCTCCATGTTACTCGATTCCTGTAACAATTAGTAATTCGATGCAAATGAAATAGGCATGAATTAACTCAAGACTCAGGTAGTGAAATTTTAGGAGACACAGGGTGAAAATGTGTAGTTAAGAAAGTGACGAAGGAATAGGTGTTACCCATTTCAGCTGTTTGAAAAAAAAAATCTTTTTACCAAATCATTGATTTGGGTGAATTCTAATTAAATGTGCTTGCTCTCTCTCTCTCTCTCCACCCCCCCTTCTCTGTCTCTCCCTTCCTTTGAGTTGTTCATAACTCATTTAGATGCAGCCTACAAGTTAGAAGGGTCTGCAAGTAATTGAAACTTCATGATAGTTGAAAATCAAACAGCTATCAAGGTCCCCAATATTTATACTTCAATCTTTTTTGTCTTATTAAATGAAATGTCCCGATACCTCTCTCACACTTTCTGTTCTATCCAAGCATGAATTGGCAAATATCCATTTGTGTTCTAATAGATTTCTTATGTTTCAGTGAATGCTGGTTGAAATTATATACCTACTGAAAATTATGACAGTGATTGGAAATTATGAAAAATAACTTATAAAAATAATTATACATTTTTAGGTCTCCTGACTTTGGTATATAGAAAATTTGATTTCTCAATAGATTCATTTTAACTAGGTTTAATAATATTTTAGAGATTTTTTTTTTCAGTGACTGAACTTCAATAGTCTACTCATTTCTATGGTTGTATGTATCTGTGTGTGTGTTCCTTTCACTTTAAATTATTCTTCTTTTTTGATGACTTTAACTGCTCCAAAAATACAGTGAAAATTTTCCCCTCAAATTTTAAGGCTAAATTGCCATAGATTCTTACAGCTTTATATCCCTTCGTTCTTGGTTTTACTATCATTCCAGTGGTATTTTAGACTACTCTATGCTACTTTTAATATCTAATTAATGTCCCCTTTTCTGAATTAATTATTATATTTTTTAAATTTTTTCACCTGCAAAAAATTCTTTCTTTGAACTAAAGTTGTAGAAGTATCTAAATCCTACTGTTAGCTCCAATATTTTATAACTTTGGAAAATTAATATAAACAATTAAGTATTTTAATAGGAAGAAGTAGGTGAATATTCCTTTTTCACCCCTTTTCCTCCAAGGTAGAATTAAATCTAGGCCAAAGAGATGAAGCCCTTGTTGATTTATTGAACAAAGAATGTTCAGATGTGTTAATGCTTGTTGTTTGCACTCCTTTTTATGTAAGGTGTAACAGGCTTACCTGGCAAAATGCACCTTTGTTGGTATCTGACTGAGTTGGGGATTTCACTGATAACTCTCTGTAACAGTGTCACCAACCCAAGGAGAGGAAATGTTACCTAGTAGCCATTCTTTTTTGTGGAACAAATATCTTTTGGATGATTTCAGAAACAGTGAAAAAAAAATAGAAGTCTAGTCGCTTGTGAATGATACTTGTTATCAAAAATACTATTTTGAGAACTTCCTCACCCTCTTTTTGTTGTATATAAGCAGAAATGTATTGCCTTCTTTCCGGGTAAAAGGGTTTTTTGTTTGTTTCTTTGTTCCTATGTTTGCCTTTTAAGATTTATTTGATCCATGTGTCTGTTTTTGTGCCAGTACCATGCTGTCTTTGTGATCACAGCTTTGTAGCACAGCTCGNGATCACAGCTTTGTAGTATAGCTTGAAATCAGGCAACGTGATGCCCCCAGCTTTGTTTTTCCTTTTCAACAATTCCTTGGCGATTCAGGGCCTTTTCCGGTTCCACACAAATTTAAGGACTGTTTGTTCCAGTTCTTTGAAAAATGTCCTCGGTATTTTGATCGGGATAGCATTGAAAGTGTAGATTGCTCTGGGTAGCATGGACATTTTAACTATGTTAATTCTTCCAATCCATGAGCATGGAATATTTTTCCATCTTTTT
>NC_048223.1:47080528-47080698 GCF_002007445.2 Ailuropoda melanoleuca
GTAGGAGAAGAAAGGGGAGAAGAAAGGGGGGGTAAACAGAAGAGGGAATGAATCTTGAGAGACTATGGACTCTGGGAATCAAGCTGAGGGCTTCGGGGGGGGGATGGGATAGGTGGTGATAGGTATTAAGGAGGGCACATATTGCATGGTGCACTGGGTGTTATATGCAA
>NC_048223.1:47081778-47087347 GCF_002007445.2 Ailuropoda melanoleuca
GGAGGGCTTCGGGGGGGGGATGGGATAGGTGGTGATAGGTATTAAGGAGGGCACATATTGCATGGTGCACTGGGTGTTATATGCAAGTAATGAATCATGAAACTTTACATCAGGAACTGGGGATGTACTGTATGGGGACTAACATAATATAATAAAAAATATTATTAAAAAACAAAAATAAAAAAACAAAATAACAACACCAAAATTTCTAACAATACAACGAATAAATGAAGGTTAAAAAATAATAATAATAATACTGTGTTGCATATTTGATAGGTGCTGAAGGAATAAATCTTAAAAGTTCTCATCATGAGAAAAAATTCTGTAACTTTGTACGGTGATAGATGTTAACTAGACTTACTGTGATGATCATTTCACAGTGTATGCAAATATCAAATCATTATGTTGTACCCTGAAATGAATATACACTTTTTTTTTAAAGACTTTATTTATTTACTTGACAGAGAGAGACAGCCAGTGAGAGAGGGAACACAAGCAGGGGGAGTGGGAGAGGAAGAAGCAGGCTCCTGGCAGAGCAGGGAGCCCAATGCGGGGCTCAATCCCAGGACACTAGGATAATGCCCTGAGCTGAAGGCAGACGCTTAACGACTGAGCCACCCAGGTGCCCCTGAATATACTCTTATACATCAATTATCCCTCAACTTAAAAGAAAGGCATGTGGTGTTTAGAAATTCTTGTAATAAAGATGTGTCAAACTCATACGCACAAAAAATAAATAAATTAAAACCACCGCAGTAAAAAAAAAAAGAAAAGATTTATTTGAGAGAGAGAGAGCGCACAAGTAGGAGGGACAAAGGGAGAGGGAGAGAGAATCTGAAGCAGACTCCCTGCTGAGTGAGGAACCTGTTGGGGGGGCTTAACGCAGGTCTCAATCTCATGACCTTGAGATTACGACCTGAGCTGAAACTAAGAGTACACTGCTTAACCCATGGTGCCACCCAGGCACCCCAGTTTCTAGGTAAAAGTTTTCAGAACCAATAGCAGACTTTCCTCTGCTTTAGCAAAGAAGTCTTGGAAGACAGACTTTTCCTTCACCCGTAATTCTAAATTACATTAATTTTCCAAACAGAATTGGGGAAATCTGAACAAGATCTGTGGATTGTAGACACTGCTAGTACAATATCACTGTAATTTTTGCAAGTTTCTGTCATTGGGGGAAACAGGATATGTCTATATTATTTCTTACAACTGTGTGTGAATATTTGATTATCTCAAAATTATCAGAATAAAATAAAAATAAGATAACTTCAAACTTATGAATTACAAATATTACCTAGTGAGCAACATATACTTGTAACATTGGTAACTTAATGATATTACTGATGTGCACAAAAACAGATCATGTAGCAAAATATGCCTGTGAGAATTTACTTAAATTTCTGCTGTCCTTTTGATATTTACATTTATTTCTTTACAAGTATCTGATTACAAAAGATTTTAACAAGATTATTGTGCTTGATCTAAGGAGAATAAGAAAAATCTTTAAAACCCACATTCATTTTTCTTTAGACTCTAGAGATACCATCACAACCTATCCACATTTCCTTGCAGCAGTAGATTAAGGTTAAGTAATAAAAGAAGAGAGAAAAAGATTTAAAATTATGCCCAAAATATTTTGTTTCAAGCATTTAACAGAAAAGCAGATATAAACCAGGATTTCCTTCTGTCTAAAATCAGCATTTATTTTAAATTATGAACACAAAAGAAAAAAAGTATAAGACCATGATGTGGACTCCTGGGTGGCTCAATTGGATAAGCATCTGCCTTTGGCTCAGGTCATGATCCCAGGGTCCTGGGATTGAGTCCCACATCAGGCTACCTCCTCAGTGGGGAGCCTAATTCTCCCTCTCCTGCTCCCCCTGCTTGTGCTTGCTCTCCCTCTGTCAATTAAATAAAAAATCTTAAAAAAAAAAATAAGACCATGATGTCTATAGGTCTTTAATTGGCTTATATTTATGTATATAAAGTGCCTACAATTATAGCATAGTATCTCCATGAGTTCCCTCAAAGACACAATATGCTCCATTTAAATTTAACATGGAAATATAGACACAGTATTACCACTGTGTCAGAAAGTTGTGAGTGGCACATCGATAATGCAACAATCAGAAAGCGGCATTTATATTAAAATTATTCAGTAGATACTGTTTGACAGTCCTTTTTTTTTTCTTTTAGAAAAATAACCATATAAATAGATATTTTCAGGACTTCAGAGGAGGAGAATAAAATCAATCATAATATTTGACTTACAGAGCACTGTTATCATTGATCATACATGGGCTGTCTCTATTTCATGTATTTCATTTTTATTTAATAATTTAAATACAATAAACACCGTAAAATCACTGCCCAGCCCAAGAACTGGAGCATTACCTAAAATGTACACTTTCCTATTTGTTTTTACATTTGTATTATTCTCCTAACACTTTGAAAAGTTACTGCTGTCCTTAAAAAAAAGAAAAAAAGTCACATAAGTATGTTTGAAGAGGGGCACCTGGGTGGCTCAGTCGGTTAAGTGTCTGTCTTTGGCTCAGGTCATGATCCCAGGATCCTGGGATCAAGCCCCACATCGGGCTCCCTGCTCAGCTGGGAGTCTGCTTCTCCCGCTGCCTCTGCCTCTCTCCCTGTTTGTGCTTGCTCTCTCTCTCTCTCTCTCAAATGAATACATAAACTCTGAAATATATATATATATATATACATATAAAATCTTCCTTGGTTTTGCCTGACTCTGGACGATGTAAAATGGATATTGTCCCATATGTTATCTTTCTGATATTTTCATCTTGTCAGCAAAACATTTTAAAATTGTATGGTAGCACATGTAAGTATGTGCTATGGTATGTAGCTGAATGACACCTACTTTTCTGTTCTCTTATCAACTGGAAAGTTGGTTGTATTCACTTGCTTGTACTGTTACCATCCAGGTGTCCATGGATATGCTGGTAATGATAGTCTATCAGCCTTGGAGTGGTTAAGTCTTTTCCTCATTGATTTGAATTTTACATTCATTATTTGTTGGCTCTTGTATTGCAGGTAGCTCTTCTCAGTTTGTATTGTCTTTCCCTTTCTTACGATTTTGTTTCCTCAGATAGTGGAATTACTGGATCATATGGTAATTTGATTTTTTAATTTTTTGAGGAACCTCCATCCTCTTTTCCACAGTGGCTGCACCAGCTTGCATTCCCACCAACAGTGCACGAGGATTCCCCTTTCTCCACATCCTCAACAACACCTGCTATTTCTTTTGTTGTTGATTTTAGCCATTCTGACAGGTGTGAGCTGATATCTCATTGCAGTTTTGACTTGTATTTCCCTGATGCCAAGTGATGTTGACCATCTTTTCATGTGTCTGTTGGCCATTTGGATGTCTTTTTTGGAAAAAGACTTTTCAGGTTCTCTGCCCGTTTTTAATCAGATTACTTGTTTTCTGGGTGTTCAGTTGTAGAAATTCTTTATATATTTCCAATAAGTACCCCTTATCAGATGTATCATGTGCAAATATTATCTCCTGTTCAGTAGTTTGCCTTTTTATTTTGTTGATTGTTTCTTTTGATGTGCAAAAGCTTTTTATTTTGATGGAGTTCCGATAGTTTATTTTTGCTCCTTTGCCTTGCCTAAGGCGACATAACCAGAAAAAAATGTTTCCACAGCCAATGTCAAAAAAATTACTGCCTGTGTTCTCTTCTAGGAGTTTTATGGTTTCAGGTCTCACATTTAGGTCTTTAATACACTTTGAATTTATTTTTGTGTATGGTGTAACAAAGTGGTCCAGTTTTATTCTTTTGCATAGTACTGTTAGTTTTTTGAATGGGACTACATTAAATATAGGGACCACTTTGGAAAGAATTGACTTTTTTTTAATAATATTTATTTTGTTATCTTAGTCACCATACAGTGCATCCCCAGTTCTTGATGCAATGTTCCATGATTCATTACTTGCATAGAACACCCAGTGCACCATGCAATATGTGCCCTCCTTAATACCCATCACCAGCCTATCCCAATCCCCCACCCCCCACCCCTCTGAAGCCCTCAGTTTGTTTCCCAGAGTCCACAGTCTCTCATGGTTCATTCCCCCTTCTCTTTACCCCCCTTTCATACTTCCTTTCCTTCTCCTACCGATCTTCCTATTTCTCATATTCCATAAATGTGTGAAACCATATGATAATTATCTTTCTCTGCTTTACTTATTTCACTTAGCATAATCTCCTCCAGTCCTGTCCATGTTGCTGCAAATGTTGTGTAATCGTTCTTTCTGCTGGCTGAGTAATATTCCATTGTATATATGGACCATATCTTCTTAATCCAGTCATCTGTTGAAGGGTATCTCGGCTCCTTCCACGATTTAGCTATTGTGGACAATGCTGCTATGAACATTGGGGTGCATTTGGCCCTTCTCTTCACTAAGTCTGTATCTTTGGGGTAAATACCCAGTAGTGCAATGGCTGGGTCATAGGGTAGCTCAATTTTTAACTTTTTGAGGGACCTCCACACTGTTTTCCAAAGTGGCTGTACCAACTTGCATTCCCACCAACAGTGTAAAAGGGATCCCCTTTCTCCACATCCTCTCCAACATTTGTTGTTTCTTGCCTTGTCCATTTTTGGCATTCTAACTGGTGTAAGATGGTATCTCAAGGTGGTTTTGATTTGAATTTCCCTGATGACTAATGATTTTGAACATTTTTTAATGTGTCTGTTAGCCATTTGTATGTCTTCATTGGAAAAGTGTCTGTTCATATCTTCTGCCCATTTATTGATTTGATTATTTGTTTCATGTGTATTGCATTTGAGACGTTCTTTGTAGATCTTGCATACCAGTCTTTTATCTGTAGTGTCATTTGCAAATATCTTCTCCCATTCTGTTGGCTGCCTCTCAGTTTTTCTTGACTGTTTCCTTGGTTGTGCAGAAGCTTTTTATCTTGATGAAGTCCCACATGTTCATTTTTTCTTTTGTTTCTCTTGCCTTTGGAGATGTGTCATGAAAAAAGTTTGTGGCCAATGTCAGAGAGGTTGCAGCCTATGTTTTTCTCTAGGATTTTGATGGATTCCTGTCTCACATTGAGGTCTTTCATCCATTTGGAGTTTATTTTTGTGTATGGTGTGAGAGAGTGGTCAAGTTTCATTCTTTTGCATGTAGCTGTCCAATTTTCCCAGCACCATTTATTGAAGAGACTGTCTTTTTTCCACTGGATGTTTTTCCCTGCTTTGTCAAAGATTAGTTGTCCAAAGAGCCGAGAGTCCATTTCTGGGTTCTCTATTCTGTTCCATTGGTCTATGTGTCTGTTTTTGTGCCAGTACCATGCTGTCTTTGTGATCACAGCTTAGTAGTATAGCTTGAAGTCCAGCAACATGATGCCCCAGCTTTGTTTTTCCTTTTCAACAATTCCTTGGAGATTCAGAGTCTTCTCTGGTTCCACATAAATTTAAGGGCTGTTTGTTCCAGTTCTTTGAAAAATCTCATTGGTGGGGCGCCTGGGTGGCACTGCAGTTAAGTGTCTGCCTTTGGCTCAGGGCGTGATCCCGGCGTTGTGGGATCGAGCCCCACATC
>NC_048223.1:47087880-47088251 GCF_002007445.2 Ailuropoda melanoleuca
CTCTCGCTGGCTGTCTCTATCTCTGTCAAATAAATAAATAAAATCTTTAAAAAAAAAAAAGAAAGAAAAATGTCATTANTTTGATCGGGATAGCATTGAAAGTGTAGATTGCTCTGGGTAGCATGGACATTTTAACTATGTTAATTCTTCCAATCCATGAGCATGGAATGTTTTTCCATCTTTTTGTGTCTTCTACAATGTCTTTCAAGAGTGATTTGTTGTTTCTAGAGTATAGTTCCTTTACGTCTCTGCTTAAGTTAATANATAGACATTTTAACTATGTTAATTCTTCCAATCCATGAGTATGGAATATTTTTCCATCTTTTTGTGTCTTCTACAATGTCTTTCAAGAGTGATTTGTTGTTTCTAGA